>NC_048597.1:6580500-6631426 GCF_003668045.3 Cricetulus griseus | reverse complement strand
CATCATCACCATCATCACCATCATCACCATCATCATCACCATCATCACCATCACCATCACCATCATCATCACCATCACCATCACCATCATCATCATCACCATCATCATCATCATCACCACCATCATCATCATCATCACCACCATCATCACCATCACCATCACCATCACCATCATCACCATCATCATCATCACCATCATCATCATCATCACCATCATCACCATCATCATCATCACCATCATCATCATCATCATCACCACCATCATCATCATCATCACCACCATCATCACCATCACCATCACCATCATCATCATCACCATCTTCATCACCATCATCATCATCATCATCACCATCATCACCATCACCATCACCATCATCATCACCATCATCACCATCATCATCACCATCACCACCACCATCACCATCACCATCATCAAATGTCTGGGTTTCTGCTCATCGTCTGTAATTCCCTGCCTCCCTCATGGAGAAGAACTGGGACTGTGCTGGCAGCATTCTGTCTGCTCAAAGGACAGAGGGAGGGACCCACTTGTGGCCTCACATGAAGTGTCTGCCAGCTGCAGCTTGGACATGCCAAGCTCTGGAATGCAGCTTCTGGGCAACGGCATCTAAGGCCGATCCAGCCTCCTGCCTGCCTGGCTGTCCTGACAAGAACTGCAGGCCCCGGAGGACCAGGTCACCAGGCTCCCTGGCAGGGAGGCTCTCACCCTCCCAGCTCAGTTCTATGCGGCCATTCAGCATTAGGAAAGGCTGTCCGGCAGACATTAATCCATTTAGATCCCCAAAGTCATTCCTTTGAAGACAGGTGTCTAGGCAGGCAAAGAGGAAGACATGGCTAGGAAGAGAAGCCGGTGGAGAGCTTCCCCTCCTGGGCTTTGTCTCTGTTGTCTCCCCTGGACAGAAGTCTTCCTCCCTTGCTTTACACTCCCAAAGGAACACAAAGAAAATCAACGTGTCCTCCCCGACATACACACATGAGCTCTGCCAATTTCTTCAAGCCCCTGGTGTTTAGTCGGTTTTAGTCGGTCAGCCCACATTCCCAGTCCAGTCCTCAACTGGATGTAGAAGGCGGCACCCAGACAGCGCTCAAATCCCTCTTGCAGAGCCTTGTTACTTCGCATTTGTTTAGCTACAGTTTAGTCTCAGGAAACTTTCCCCGGGACTATGGGGCTCCACTTTGAAGCGGTTCCCAGCAATAATACTGTAATGGACACAAAGCTTGCTTGCTTGCGCGGAGCATATTTCCCCTGCAGAACCACAGCCGGGTTGCAAGGATGGCGCGGGACTCCCTCTGGGGAATAAGCTTGCCTGGCCAGAGATCGGTTGAATTTTTTTTTTTCTCTTCCTGACACAGACCCATAAACACATAGATACCGAAGAGTTAATTTGCGTTTTTTAAACCCCCTTCCCAATGCCCGCTCTCATTCCTATAAAATCTCCATGCCCAGACATCAAATCAGTAAGCCCTGTTGCCTGTCAGTGAATACAATGTCAGGCCATTAGTATGTTAATAAGTCCGGAGGGCGACAGGTGGCCTACTAGACAGCTCAATTAAGCTGCTCATTAAACACACGCTAACGAACAGCCAAGGCAGGGCCTGAACAGCACCATTCTGTAATGACATGATGTCAGAGGGAACAAATGGGGAAAAATAACAAAAACATTACAGCCGCGACAGGCGCCTCTAATAAGGACCCCTCGCGCTACATCAGCCCGCAAATCAATGAGTCACAGGGATCAAAAAACTCGACCCAACATTCTCAGGGGGCTGAATGAAGCAAGATTTTTTTTTTTTTTTGGTCACTATTAAAAACAAAACAAAACAAAAATCCCCAACCTAAAATGATTGCAAAATATCACAATTTAACGGCTACGGATTGTGAAAGCAAAGTTTATTTGACAGAGCTAATCATAAAGTCTGTGAAATTCGTATTATGGAATTCGAATGGAAATCATTATTTAATGAGATCATCATTGACATTTGATTGGCTTCTCTCTCTCTTCTTTTCCTTGCACAGGTTTGCGGTGTTTGCCTTCTCTACTGCTCACCCAGTTTGAGAGCACAGAGAAGGGAAAGTACAGGAGTCTGTGCCCAGGTCTCAGGTGAGGGTCCTACTTTGTTAACCATGCAGAGCGAGGACTTGCAGCAGCTGTGGAAGTTTCTATCATTTTCTCATGAACAGCTTACTGACCAAATCTCTACCAGGCCACAGCTTTGAGTCTAAGATACACACTGCTAAACTAATAGGCTGGCTGGCCATTAGGAGGTCCTGACCCCAGCTCTTCTCTTATGTTAAGTTCAAAGCTGATGCCACCTTCCTGTGTAGACTTTCTTCCAGGTTCAAGGGCTGTGCTGCTCAGTGGGAAGGAAGCTAAGACGGGGACCAGTTGCTCCGGGTCTGTGTCATTGCTCGGAAGCATGGGAAGCATGCTCTGCCCATGTTGGCAGAGTGCTCCTTTCCAGACCTAAAATCTAAATCTCCAAATGGGGCCAGCAGAGCCTGTGAGCCTCTGAATGTGTTATTTTATTTCTTGGCCGTTTCTTTGCTGATGTGCTGGTTCTGTCTTGTCTTTTGGTTTTAAAACTTTTTGTTGCCTTAGAAATTAACCTAGCGCATAGGCATGAGCCCCACCCAGGAGCTCCATTCTCAGTCTGGGTTTGATCTTTTGTGTTGAGACAGGGTTTTACTAAGTTCTGCAGACTGGCCTTGAACTCACTCTATAGCCGAGAGTTGAACTTGGGATCCTCTTTCCTTACCTTCCCAAGTAGTTGAGATTATGGCCCCTGGCCTATCCTTTCCATTTTAAGCAAGATATTTGTTCAAAAGAATTGTAAGATGCTCCTGAAATTCATCATCTGCTTGGGAAGCTGAAACTGGTAGCAAAACAAAACAAAACAAAACAAAACACTTCAAAGAAATCAAGGATAAAGTTCGGTGTGTTACCTAGAAATGCAATAAGATTACAAACAGGACACAGGAGTGTACGTCAATGGTAAAGAACTTGCCTTACATGTATAACCTGGGTTTGATGTTCAGCACCACAAATGAATGAATGGATGATAGATGATAAACGGATAAATGAATGAATAATGAATGAACAAACAAGTGATAAAAATAAGCTGTAACACCATCATTGCAGGGGTAAAAGCAGGGGGATCAGGGTTGGGTTGACTATCTTCAGCTAAACAGAGAGCTCAAGACTGGTGTGGGCTACATGAGACCCTGGATGAAAACACAAAGTCAATTTCTTGACTATCAGCTGGCCAGAGTAGACAAAGGGCTGGCAGGGTAGGGCATCTGCTGGCCCTGAAATGTGAATAGGGTGTGGGAGGAGTCCCGGGGAGGCTGCCTATTTCAACCATGTGCCCCAACAAACAAAAATGAGTTAGGGTACACTTCAGTGTATGTCTAAGTTACAGAGACGCACATTCTATCACATGAATATGTCCCACACTTTAGAACACAGAGAAGTACAAGACAATTATAACAGTGAGGTTAAAACATAAACATACAACACCGTCCTCTGCATCCCAGATGACCATATTTGGGGAGACCTGGTTAGACACCCCAGTCCCAACTTGGAGTGAGAAGGAAAAGGGTGTCCAAGAAATATAGGCAGGAGTAATCGAGGAATGGATAGGTATAGTTGTGTGTGGAAGGGCCGCGGAGCCAGTGGTCACCTCCTGATGGAGGTGAGGCAGCCGTGCTGAGGCTAAAGGACCCTGGGAGGACGTGACAAAGCTAGAGGAGATGGGGGCTTGCCCAACAAACTGGTCAAGGCCCAGTGTCTTAGTCAGGGTTTCTATGGCTTCAATGAAACACCATGACTCAAGCAACTTGGGTTACACAACCACATCATCAAAGGAAGTCAGGACAGGAATTCAAACAGGGCAGGAACGGGGAGGCAGGAGCTGATGCAGAAGCCATGGGGGGACACTGCTTACTGGCTTGCTAATCATGACTTGCTCAACCTGCTTTCTTATGGATCCCAGGACCACCATCCCAGGGATGGCACCACTCACAATGGGATGGGCCTCCCCCATCAAAAACTAATTAAGAAATACAGCTGGATCTTATGGAGGCATTTTCTCAATCGAGGGTCCCTCCTTCCAGATAATTCTAGTTTGTGGCAAGTTGACATAAGACTAGCCAGGGCACCCGCCATCTGATGACAGAGCATTCAGTTTTTAGCAGATGTTTGCTGAAGTCCTCTCTTTGCTCCAGAAACTGTGGGAAACAGGAAATGAAAACATTTTACCATTATCTTCAGGAAGCCTTCAATGGACTCATCCATTCATATTTATTCAAGGATGGTCTAGATGCCATCCTAGGTACTAAGGACCATGACAGATGACGTGCACTTGGTCCCAGCCCTCATGGTCATAAAAGTGTCCTCAGGCTGAGTGTTGAGATGGTTCTGTTACTGGCCAAATCTTTCCAGAACAATGGTCATGAGGACTAGATTCTCCACATATGAATCTTCACTACAGCTTTTCCAGTGCTGTGGCTATAGAGACCTATAGACACTGACCACACAAGGTTCCCCCAGGGACATGAGGGGGCCATGGTACCTAATGAACGAGCACAGAGCTTGCCACCAGCTGTTAGCATCCTATCTTCAGTAGGAGGTGACAGTTACAGACCACTGGATAGCTGTGAACAGTCTCTAACAGAACCAGAAAAAAGGAGGGGGTAACTTGGAGGCCAAGTTATATTTGTGAATTATATTTACAAATTAAAAGGTTGTAAAGGGAGAAGAAAATGCTTTTCTTTCAGTTCACACCTTTAATCATTTATTGGTGATTACACTACTTAAAATAGTCTCTTTTGCTGGGCGTTGGTGGCACACACCTTTAATCTCAGCACTCAGGAGGCAGAGGAGGCGGATCTCTGTGAGTTCGAGGCCAGCCTGGTCTCCAGAGCGAGTGCCAGGATAGGCTCCAAAGCTACATAGAGAAACCCTGTCTTGAAAAAACAAACAAACAAAAAGTCTCTTTTTGCCCTTTTAAAGTTTGTGATGTGTTATTCACTGCAGCCACCATGCCATATAATAGATCACTAGGCCCCTCGCCTCCTGTCTGACTGATTCTTGACCCTTTGACCACCGTCTCCCTATTCTCTGAGCTTCCTGACTCTTCCATCCCCCAGCCTCCGATAACTACGATTCTACTCCCTGCTCCTACAAATTTACTCTACTACACTGGGCTATCAGGGCTTCTTATCTGGCTTACTTCACTCTGTATAACATCTTCTCATGTCATCTACATTGTTATAAATGTCACCAGTTCCTGTTTTGTCAAGGCTAAATAGTATGCCATCGTGTCTGTGTGTAAATACATACACACATACACACATATGTATATCACACATCCATGCACACACACATGTTCATATACATACATATATTCTCTTTATCCCCTGTCAATTGACAGTTAGATAGCTTCCATATTTTAGCTGTCATATAATTTTACAGTGAACATAGGGATGAATACCTCTCTATTTGTAGGTTTTGAAGGAGCCTCCAACTCTTGCTAGTGTTCATATTTTTAAATATTAATTTTATCTATGGGTGTGTGTGTGTGTGCGTGTGTGTGTATCTGTGTGTATGTGTCTATGTGAGCGTATATGCACATGTGTTCCAGGGAGTCCAGAAGAGGGTGTTGGATCCCTTGGAGATGGACTTGCAGGCAGCTGTGAGCCATCTGATGCAGTGCAAGGATCCATACTATGGTCTCCATGGTTGAGTAGCAGGTGCTCTAGACTGCTGGTCTATCTCTCTTTGTATTTCTTGATAATAGCCAGTCTAGTAGCTATGCACTAATAAGTCACTGAGATTTTAATTTTCCTGATGACTTGAGATGTCAGACATTTTCCACATATCTTTTGGCCATTTGTTTGTTCTCCTTTGTGTATTGAGATTCTACCCATTTTTAATAAGATCAATTTCTTGATAGTGAATAGTTTATAATTCTTTAATTTTTACACTTATTTTTATTTATTTGGTTGTTTGAGGCTTGCACATGCATGGCACAGATGTAGAGGGCAAAGAGCAACTTGAAGGAGTTAGTATGTCTCCCTCTGCCATTTGGATCTCAGGTGTTAAGAACTCAGGCTGTCAGGTTGGTGGCAAATGCCTTTACCCACTGAACTTTCTAGCTGTCCCTAGCTTGAGTTCTTTATATATTTTGGCAATTATCCTTGGCTGTTTATTTAATATAGGATTTGAGAACATTTTTTTCCAAATCCATGGGCCATGTTTTGGCTTTGGTGGTTTTTTGTTGTTGTTATTTTGTTTTGGGTTTGTTTTTTGTTTTTTGTTTTTTGCTGTTCAGTTTTTTTTATTTAATGTAAGCCCATTTGTTTATTTTTGCTTTCATTTCTTAGATAAGGTAAATTTGAAAGAACAAATTTCAGAATGCTGTCTGGCATGGTGGCACCTTTAATCCCAGCAACTTGGGTGGCAGAGGCAGGTGGATCTCTTCAAGTACAAGGCCAGCCTGGTCTACATAGCAAGTTCCAAGGCAGCTAGAACCTGTCTCAAATAAATAATAAATCAATTCAGAGAATAAGCAAAAGTCCCTTAAAACAAGAAAAATGAGAACATCAGGTAAAATTTTTGGAGTGTGAAGGAAACCACTAAGAGAAAAATAGTGAAGTCATGAGCTTACAGGATCACACCACATCACAATGTCTACTATCCAGATTTGGAAGGTCTTCAGACAACCAAAGACAGTTCCCAAAGAGGTACCCTGGGACTTCCCCATGAGTCAAGTCCTACACTTTCTGAGTTGTACCCAGCATCGTGGACTCAAACTGATTTACTAAAGTCACTATACAAACAAAATCCTAAATACTTCCAGAGAGGACAAACAGAATATACCTCCTATAAAGAACCGGCCGGAGTGACAGGGCAGGGGTGTGCCCTGGAAACCGTGCGGTTTGTAACTGTGATTAAGCTATTTCAAGTAAAAGGATGAATGAGTTGCCAGACAATACAAAGTGACACAGGAGAGTAAGAATTGACTAGAAACGTCCTGAGGGATCAGCCCACCACTGCTTTGCAAAGGCCAGTTCCAACGGTAGGTCACCCTGCGTGCTAGGAATGCCTGCTTCCTTAGTGTCCCCTCCACACAGGTGAAACATGATTCATAAAACCCTAAGTGGCTTCAGTGGGCACATGAAGATTATTTGCGTTTATCAAACACGGGGATAGCTTCATACCGATCCTTCCTACCAGTATTCCTTAAATGAAACTCAGGTGCTTACTTCCCAGCTTGGTCTCTATGTCGTGGACCGCCTCTCACCAGACCTGCCACATGCCAAGTCTAAGTCAGAGCATCCTGTAGACGTCAGTCCAGGTTTGAGAAATACATCGATGAGAGAGGAACAGCCTCACACCGATCCAGGTCTCCTGCGGTCCTCACACAAGTGCCTTGGAAGCCAATTGTGCTGTTTCTCTTGTCAGGCTCTTACCCTTTTGTCCTTCTTGCATTCCCCTAAGTTAGAGCCCCCAGTTATGCCTGACCTCCTCCAGTGGGACAAGGACCAGTTTCTGTAGGACACCTAGAGCCCTTCCTAGTGGTGCACTGAGCATCTGCTGCTGGGTGGTAGGGTATTGATTTTATTGTTTCAGGCTCTGACTGTGGGCCAAAACTCTAACATCTCCAGGTACCAGGTACTCCGTCCGTATCAGCAGCTGGGAACACAGGAAAACATCACTGCCAAATATGAAGCAACAACTTAAACATGCCAATAGAACAGAGGCTCTCAACCCGTGCGTGGGTCATGACCTCCTTGACAGGGGTTGCCTAAGGTCATCAGAAAAGAGATAGCTATATCACAATTCATAATAGTAGCAAAATTACAGTTATGGAGTAGGATGAATATTGGGGGTCCCCACAACATGAGGAACTGTATTAAAGGGTCTCAGCATCAGGGGGGTTGAGAACCGCTGCTACAGAGAAACAAACATATTCAGTACCACTGGTTATTTGAGAAAATAGAAATTATTTTCCATATTTTTAAAGCATGACAGTCAACTTGTTCAAATAAAGAATCCTTATGTTTTATGGTTACCTCCTACATCGTCACATAGGGCATCATACTGTATAATAGTTGGGATTTGCTTCAAAATAACCTGTCCCTTGGAGAAAAAGACTTGTTAGAGTGACTAGAACCAGAGGGCAAGAAATTGAGGCTTTTGAGACCCAATATGCAAATAATTTCCTCTACTGTTAGTTTAATTTTTATAATAAAATTTAGACAGTGATATGTGTATATGTGTGCATTAATTTTGTAGGAGAGATATGTTTGACATGGGTGATTTATTATTTTCTAGCTCAACCTCTTTTAAAGAGAAGAAGTAGAGATATTAAATGACTGGTCCAAGTTTTTGACATGCTCACTAAGTGTCAACACTGCTTAGACCTCAGGTCTAAGGTTCCAAGAGAAGTGGTCTCTGGGACAGCTATTGGAGAGAGAAGCAGTTTTGGTAGAAAGCACACTTTCCCAGACATGGCATTCCACTGTGTGGACAAGTGTGAGATCCCCTTCTGAGATAGACCCCATTGAGAACTCTAGAGCAGGGACGGGAGAGGCTGAGGAGAAGTTCGAGACTTGAAAAGCAAGGACTCTCCGCCTGTCAGTTTTATCCACTCAAAATATTGAGGTCAGAAGATATTTACAGTTATTATCTTTAGCTGATGGAATGGAGTGCTTCCCTACATGTTTTCCGAGTTTTCTACGCAGGTCCCAAGATCACACACTGTGTGCATCAGTTATTCTCATGTTGCTGTGATTAAAGATGGCTTAGAAAAGAAAGAGTCTTTTGGCTGATGGTTCCTGAAGGCCAGACTCTGTGACAGTGGTGACAGCAGGTGCCAGGCACAGGAGCAGAAGCACAAAGCTGGGACAGCAAATTTCAAGTATGGTGAAGCTGTAAACCCTCAGAGTCCATGCCCAGGTAGAATCTTTTTTCCAGCAAGGCTGCACCTCTTAAACCTCCCTGGACAGCACCACCAACTGGGGACCAAGGTTTCAAATGTCCACCACTACAGGAGACATTTCTCATCAAAACACCATTCTGTGTTTCTCACTCATCAGTTATTAAACACATGTTTACTAAGGACCCCTCTGAGCCAGACCCAGCCTTGGGGGGTATATAATGAAACAACAAGAGCATAATTCACTTTTTCCAACAATCAGAGGCAGAAGCGGCCTAGGGGGATGCAGACATCTGTCTGGACCAACGTGTTGTTGCTGTTGAGATGGCACCCACCTCTTTGCTTCAAAGGTTGCTGATGAGGTGAGCAAAGGAACAACTGTGACACCTGGGTTTACATCTCACCTCTGTAAGGTCCTGTTTATATGACCGTAAATGACTTAACTTCTCTGTGTGTTGGTTTCCCCACTGAGAAAACAGGAATAATGGTAGAAGACTCATTCTCAGAGCAGCGTTTAGGGGCAAATAAGTTTTAAAATCATTTATTATCTAAAACTTGAAATGTAACTAACAATCTGCTTTCAACATGAATGCTATCTCTCTGAACCAATACTGGATGGCTAGGTGGGCTGAACCAGAGGGCCAAGCCCAGTCAATCCAGGTGTTGATGGAATTATGTAACCACAAAATATGAGAGCTGGAAGAAAGAACAGAGGTGGTGGAGCCAACTGCAGGAACAAGCAGAGACCAGACAGGGAGAGCTCCACGGCCAGATTCCAGCTGACGTGCCCACTTCCACCTTGCCTGCTTTCATCTCTTGGAACTCCCACCTTATAGAAGGGGACGATGGTCCTTGAAGTGGGGCCCTTATCCTAAGATCATAGAGCCACCTCGTAGTTAGTGTTTAAGGTTATTCGAGTTCCTATTTGTCATCTTTAGGGATTCCAAAACCCCCACTTCCTTCCAACTCGGTGGTCCAATGAGTAACAGGGTTGTACAGACTCAGCTTTGCTCCAACGCGTACAGCCATGCATGCTGAGGAGTGCGAGGCTCCCCGAGCACACAGCTGGCAGCAGGACTTTGTTCCTTGTCCTCTCATAGCCAGCTTCGCTGGAGGAAAGAAGTCCAACCCACACAGGGCACTCCTGCAAGGTGGGGAGGGCCTCGGGTTCCCTGACCGTTGCCTCTCAGTCCTTGTGTGGTTTTGCTGGCCTCATTTCTGGTACCCAGGCCTTCCGGGGAGTGTGAAAATCCACCAGCGGCCTTTGTAAACCCAAGTGAGGATTTTGAGGCTGCATTAAAATGCCTCCCCGCTTCTTCTGAAAAAGGATTAGGTGCAACGAAGTGCTTGAGCCTTCAGCTCCTTTGAAAAGAAACCCAGTCTTAAGTGCTAAAGCTCAGATTCCGCGAGGTCGGGCAAAGGGCTCCTCAGGAAAGCGGCCTGGCTGCGCAGCTGCTGAGACCCAGCGCCACCTTTTCATGGCAGCTCCATTCGCGCCGGCTGCGGGTGGGGGCAGACCAGATGTTTTAAGGGGATTATCGCTGAAACAAAAGCCACTTTTCCTGTGTGCCACCCACTTCTTAAAGGCAATTTTTCCACACAATGCCACCAGAATCGGTGGGAATGGAAATCCGAATTTCCACCTTCTGATGGCCTGCAGCACCCTAGGCTCAGGGCTCATCTCATCGTCCTCACAGCAAGTATTGCCTCTATAAAGACTGCAACACCCCCCTACCCCCTCAGAAAACAATCATATTTGGAAATAGAATCTTTAAATAAGTCATTAGGTTAAAATGGGGTCACACAGGACGTTCCAAACCAGCATCATCTTTGTAAGAAGGGGAGGGAGATTAGGTCACAGTCGTGTTGGGAAGACACCCTGAGGATAAGATGCCATCCACAGGCCAAGGACAGAGGTTTCTGGAGGCATCAACAGGGACAGTCAATGTCAGCCTTCTTGCTCGGGAATTATGAGAAAAGAAAGTTCTGTTGCTTAAGCCCCTGAGGCTGTGGTGCTTTTTTATAGCAGCCCTAGCTAAACTAACACAGCCCTTGTTTTAACGATGAGCAAAGCAGGGCTTAGCCAGCTTAGGGAACTGAGCATGGCATACATCTAGGAAGCTGTTCATCTTAGGCTGGAGTCTGATTTGCCTGTTTCCAAAGCCTGGTGTTTAACCCTTGCATCAAGTCCAGAGACTGGAGCCAGGAAGGACTCCCGATAGTCTGGATCCATTATTTTTCTGTTGAAGAAGCAACTTCAGGAAGGAAGGGCTCATTTGGACACAGTTTGAGGAAACTGCCCATCATGGCAGGGGAATCATGGCGGCAGAGAGCAAGGCAGCTGGTCTCATTGCACCCACAGTCAGGAAGCAGAGAAAGACAAAGGCTGATGCTCAGCTTGCCTTCTCCGTTTGTATTCAGTCCATGACTTAGGCCCATGCCACTCACGGTCAGGTTGGTCTTCCCTTCCTGGCTTAAACCTGGAAGCACCTCATTGACAGAAGTTGATAACCAAGATTAATCATCACACATACTTTTGTCAAGTGTTGACACCTGGGCTATATAATGCCCTCAGAGTTGGGGCAGGAATTAGACCAAGGCCAGTTGGCAGTGCAATGACTAGCCACCAATGCTGGGGACTTCCATAGCATGAGGCTTGACTGGGGACTTATTCCAGTTTCATTTTGTCACTGGGATAAAACACTCTAATCAAAGCAATTCAGGAGAGGAAATGGTTAGCTGGCTTCTACTTCCAGGTCATAACCCAACATTGAGAAAAGTAAAGGCAGAATTTGAAGGAAAAAACATGGAGGATCGCTGTCTGTTGGCTCCCTCTCTGGCTCATCAGGCTCATGTTCAGCCTGGTTCCTTATACATCGTAGGACCTCTTGTCCAGAGAACAATGCTGTCCTCAGTGGGCTGAGCCTCCTGCATCAATTGACAATCAGGACAACCCCTCACAGACATGTCCACAGGCCAGGCCAAGAAAGACAATCTCTCAACTGAGGCTTTCCTCTCATGTTATTCTAGACTGACACTTAGTGCTTACTAGGACAGTGATCAACATGGGCTTGTCAAGCAGACTGACGTACTTTTCAAACCCATTTGCAAATCTAAGTTGTGAGGGTTCTTTCCTTCTAGGGCTAGCTAAAAGCTACTTGGAGGTGGGCTTCTGAAGTCTTCATTTTTCAGTAGATTCTCTCCATGGTAACAATGCATAATCAAATTCCAAAGTCAGACATTCCCTTCTAGAAGTAGGAAGGAGGCTCTTGAGACTCAGGAAGCACAGGAAAGTTGCAAGGCTGAGGAAGTTCCTGCAACTTACAAGATTCACAAAAGTTCCTCCCCAGGGTTATAAAAACAACTGCCATTGAGAGAAGGCCCTCCACACACCCTTCCCCCACCCCAGCTGCCTACAATCTGTGCAGGGAACTCCAGGGATCCATTTCTGTCATCCAGGCTGGGACAGACTTTCAGCTATGGAGCTGCCTTTGCATCAGCCATTCTCTTGTGGGTAATACATGGACCATGCTTCTGTGGGTAACTCTTGTAACCCTGTTGACTCATCAAGATAGATTTGGTTTGTCATTGATATCCTAATGAGGGTGAGTAGGTTTTTATTTCCACCATCCCAGGAAGGCACACAGTAGACACATTTGTTACAATGTTTACAATTGTCCTTCAATTAGCGTAACATAGTAACATAGTAATTGCCATGTAGGCCACATCCCCAAGCTTGGCTAGCCCAGATACTGCTATTGGCTGATCACATATGAATGTAACTTTTCCTGTGGACAGCTGGCAAGCCTTGTAGCTTCTTAGAGAGAGATGTTCTGCTGTGCTGAAGTCCTTCAGATTATAACAGAATCCATCAGGTTCTAATCACTTAAGATGAACATTTCTTCCAACTGACTTCTGTCCTGTGTGCTTTGTATGGATGTGAGGATGTGGTTTTCATTGCTGTGTAACCAAACATCCTAAAGTTTGGTGGCCTTAAAAAGCAACATTTTTAAGAAGTCTCTTAGAACCAGTGGTCCCGGGATCCGGGAGCAGTTTAGCTGAGCAGTCCCAGCCCAGGGTGTCTCATGTGGTTACTGCCAAGATGTCTCCTGGGGCTGCAGTCATGTAAAGGTTAGATTGGGACTTGAGGTCCCTTCCAGGGTGCCCAACACACTTACCTGGTGAACTGGTGCTGGATGTTGGTGGGAGGCCTCAGTTTCTCCTTTGTGGGCTGTCTTCAGACTGCTTTGGTGTCTTCATAGCATGGTAACTGGTTTCCCCTAAGATGGAGACTCAAGAGGGGACAAGGACTTTATGTCCTGCATCAGAAGTCACCCATTGGGCTGGACAGATGGCTCAGTGGTTAAGAGCCTGGCTGCTCTTCCAGAGGTCCTGAGTTCAATTCCCAGCCACCACATAGTGGCTCACAATCATCTCTAGTGGGATCTGATGCCCTCTTCTGGCATAAAAGGTGTACATACAGGTAGAGACTCATACATAAATTATCATTCTTAAAATTGTGCCAGCTTTAATCCTATGGAGGGCTCCACATGGGAGTGATTACCAGGGGGTGATAATTTAATTGGGCTGCCCTGGGTGCTTCAGCTTTACCACACTGCTAAAACAATGTGGGTAAAAGTGTTTGCTATTAGGCAGATTAAACAATGAAGCAATAGTGTTGTCTGTAGACCACCAAAGGCCGAGCTGAAGGGTTGTCCTGGCTAGGGACACAAGCTATGGTCATCAAGAGAAGACAGCCTCAATTGAGAAGATGCCTCCATAAGATGGAGCTGTAGGCAAGCCTGTAGAGCATTTTAAAATTAGTGATTGATGGGGAGGGTCCAGCCCACTGTGGGTGGTGCCATCCCTGGGCTAGTGGTCCTGGGTTCTGTAAAAAAGCAGGCTGAGCAAACCACAAGGAGTGAACCAATAAGCAGCTCCCCTCCATGGCTTCTGCCTCTGCTCCTGCCTCCAAGTTAGGTGCCCATCCTCCTTCAGTTCCTGTCTTGACTTCTTTCAATGATGAACAGTGATATGGGAGTATAAACCAAATAATCCTTTTTCTCCTCGACTTTCTTTGGCCATGTTTGTCACAACAATGGCAACCCTACCTAAGGCAGGGCTCCTTGTGACAGCTGATTCATTTGTGTAGTTCTTGTATCACTACCCTGAAGAATGGAATGGATACACCCTGGGTGGGATGAGCAAACAAGGAGGACTTTATGCAAGCAGGATTGATCATTTGAATGAAAAGTGAACATTCTGAACTCTCAGTAGTGGCAGGGTCCCAACAGAATGGGGTTAGTAGTGTTACAATTTTAAATACCTTGGTAGGTTCAGGATGCCAACTTAGAGGGGCTGTCACTGTGTGTTACAGCTCTGTTCTCTCTGGGTGATGGTGGTCATGGTGGTGCTTTGCTGCTGGTGGTGGCTAACTGAGGTCAGGCCTCCAAAGAAAGTCTGTAGAGAGCAGGTCACAAACAATGAGCAGGTTGCCTTCCTCCATTTTGAATCTCCATTCTCGGCAGAGTCCTATGCGTCTTTCTTGAGGCGCTTTGGAATGTCAGAGGACAGTGTGAGAGGACAGTGTTCCTTGGCAGACCTACCCAATACTGTAAAGGAGATATAGTGAATCTACACTGCAAAAGAGAAACAATGTATCTATGCTTCAAAAGAGAAACAGTGTATCTATACTGCAAAAGAGAAACAGTGTATCTACTGCAAAAGAGAAACAGTGTATTTATATTACAGAAGAGAAACAGTGTGTCTGTATTACAAAAGAGAAACAGTGTATCTATACTGTAAAAGAGAAACAGTGTATCTGTATTACAAAAGAGAAACGGTGTATCTATATTGCAAAAGAGAAACGGTGTATCTGTACTCTAAAAGAGAAACAGTGTATCTATATTGCAAAAGAGAAACAGTGTATCTGTATTACAAAAGAGAAACGGTGTATCTATATTGCAAAAGAGAAACGGTGTATCTGTACTCTAAAAGAGAAACAGTGTATCTATATTGCAAAAGAGAAACAGTGTATCTATATTGCAAAAGAGAAACAGTGTGTCTGTATTACAAAAGAGAAACAGTGTATCTATATTGCAAAAGAGAAACAGTGTATCTGTACTTCAAAAGAGATACATATGTGTGTCTGTCTTGGAGCTGGATCCCAGAAGAAAAAACCCTTTAAATGTGCTGTTGGGTGTACCAGCCAAAGAAACATCTAGACACTGTTCTTTCTGTGCATTTTCTAATAACATGGATGCCAATTTTTCACCAACCAACCTTGCTTTCCTGCATTTCTGTTCATTTCTTCATGTTTCTCTCTTGAATGTTTATGACATGGGACCAACGTCTCACATGCATCCCTGTTCAAAGCAGCCTGTTGAAACACCAAGCACTGCTGTCTCAGTCAAACTCTGTTAGGGTTAAGAGTGAAGCCTAATGTTACCTGCTAAGGATTGGATAGTGTCCCCTTAAAAAGAGACAGCATCTTGAAGTCACAATCTCCACTACTTTAGAAAAATGGGATCTTCCTTGTAAATATGGTCATCACAGATGTCATTAGATCCAATGATGTCATACTGGTGTAGGGCAAGCCCTGTGAGCAGTGCCCATGTGAAGACAGAAATATGGCTACCAGGACCTGAAAAAGGCAAGAAGGATCCTCTCAGAGGAACTTGTGGAAGAGCTGCAGACCTTGGGCATACAGAACTGGAAAGTAATATAGTTTTGTGTGTTGAGTGACCTGTAGTTCCTCTCAGGAAGCTCTAATGCTAACTCATCATCTATGGTCAGGGCAACTTCCTGCCCTTCCAGGCATGATTAATGACATGGAGAAGAATTTTCTGATTATAATTACCTTTTTTCTGCCATTACTTCCAAAGTCTACCATATCTTACTGTGACATACCCCCTTATCATTCAGGGAAATTACACTAACTCCAAACTATGAGTTGCTCAGCAGGTAAAGTCATCTTCCACCAAACCTGGCAACCTGAGTTGGTAACTGTGACTCAAGAGGTGGGAGGAGAGAACCAACTCCTGAAAATTGTTCTCAGACCTCTTTATGCACATTCAAGGCACAAGATAAATAAATACACACACACACACACACACACACACACACACACACACACACACACACAATTACATGTAACATGCAAGAGTCGTGGCAATCTTTATGGATATCCACTCCTTATCATTGAGCTAGAGAGACTTTATACTATTATTATTACTCTTTGTAGTGTTATTATTATCCTCAATGGCATAAGGAGTGTTACATGAATGCATGGGGTGATCTTACCACTAGGGTACATCAAGATACACTTGCCAGTAACTAGAAACATCTTTAGTTATCACAGGACATCTTCCCAGCATCCAGTAGGTGAGGGCAGGGACTTTATGAACACCCCACAATGCCAGGGACTGCTGCCCACAGCAACATATGATCAACACATGTTCTTAAGACCCTCAATGTACCCAGGGAAGGTGAATCTGATCCTCTTCCTTTTTCTCAGAATGCGGTGATATTAGCGTGAAGAGAAAGTTTGGGAACCTGTGCCTATACCACTGTGAGATTTGAGGTTAGAAAGAGTGCCAGGAGCAGGGAGGAAACCAAATGAAATTGGACTCAGAAATGCTACCTCTGCTGTTCTTGCCAACTCTGAAGACACTAAAGTCAGAGAAGCCCCGAGAAGAGTTCTTGCTTTCTAGATTAAAAAACTGCCAGTTAGCTCTCTTGATTGAGCATTGTTTCCAATCCTGAGCATCAGCTACCATGACTAGAGGACACCAGAGGGCGCTCAAGAAAGGAAGAAGTGGCCCTTTGGCCACCAAAGTGTTCTTGGGGCTTTAGATGGTCCCAGGGGTCAGGAGACAGAAAACTGACCGTCATCACAAGCCAGCACTGATTCCTCCCAATTCTCTGCCTAGAGTGGTTTAATAAAACTTCCTGACACTGTGGCCAAACAAATCTTGGCTGGCTGGCTGGTTGAAGAGGACTGACATCTGGACACCTTCTATTATGAGCCATTCTATGTTTGAGAGGGAGATTTTGATCTGAAAGCAAGCCTTGCAGAGCGATGCTGCAATGGTCTCTCTAGACAAGGCTCAGGACAGATCCTTTTGTGGCCTGGTTAAAGTTACAGGGGTTGGGAGCTGGTTGGCCCGAATCTATAATCTATAAAGGTAGATTATAGAATCTGTAGATCTAGGTGGACCAGAAGGACAGGGAGTTGGTTTCATAGGCATGTGCCAGTGTGTCAACAAAGAACTGGAAACCAGCTGAGTTAAAGAAGTTCACTGTCTGAGTCCTGGGAGCTATAACTCTAGGTCTGTTGCATGGCAGTTTCCTTTGAATTGAAACATTCTCTCCAGCATGCAGGGGGAGGATCTAAGGACCTTAAGATTGTTTGAGGGGGGTAAACATGAGATCTGTCTGAGACGGTTAAAGCTTGCTGGTGCCTCCCCAGCTTTTTAGACACAGTGAATGACTGCTGGGCAGTGGGTGGAGACAGAGACAGGGACAGGTTATGTCAGACCAGCCAGTTGTCAGGAGGAGACCTCCAACCCATTAGGCTGCCTGCCAGTCATTCAGAGAGCTCCAGGATTGCAGGTTTCATGAGTCATCACCTGTGTTGTCTTGGGCTTTTCAGTGATGTTGCTGCTGTTTAGAGTCATCCCTGCTCCTGTAAGTAACCCACATTCCTGTTAGTGACCCCAATAATAGTACATTGGTTCACCAAATTGGACATGGTGCAACTATCTCTTTGACCTGCCATGGTTCCCTTTCTGGAGTGAGTATAAGTGTATTGCATCTCCCCAGGAAAAGTCTCCAGTGCAATAAAGAATCAGTCAGCTCCCAAACATTGAGGACAGTGTCTCCCAGCTTCTGGTGTTGCTGGAGGTCTTTGCCATGTCTCAACTTATAGGTCCATTATCCAAACCTCTGTATCTTCAAGTGTCCTCCCTCTCTCTTTATCACTTTTTTTTTGTTGTTGTTGTTGTTGTTTCTCGAGACAGGGTTTCTCTGTGTAGCTTTGGAGCCTATCCTGGCACTTGCTCTGGAGACCAGGCTGGCCTGGAACTCACAGAGATCCACTCACAGAGATCCGCCTGCCTCTGCCTCCCGAGTGCTGGGATTAAAGGCGTGCGCCACCACCGCCCGGCTCCCTCCATGGGATTAAACTCACGACCTCATCACGACCTCACTCTTCTTAGACAAGTGTTCTCACATGGATCTCCTTTCCCAGCCCCTCAAATTTCCCCTCTTGGATTTTTTTTCAAGGCAGGTTTTCTCTGTGTAACAGCTCTGGATGTCCTGGAACTCAGTCTGTTGATTAGACTGGTCTCGAACTCACAGAGATTCACCTGCCTCTGACTCCTGAGTGCTGGGATTAAAGGCGTGCGCCACCAACGCCCAGCCCCTCTTGGATTCTTGACACTATAGTCATGGGGCCCTGAACACAGGACCACTCAATGGTACCTCCAGAGAACACCTCCCAGGTGGTAGAGTGGTCATTGCAGCCAGGAGAAGCTGAGTCTGTCTTGGTGAGTGGGGGATTCACATTGATCATTGATGGTCCCCTTCCAGAAACCACTACCACTGCTTCTTGGAGCTTTGGATTCACTTTGGTGCCCATTGAAATAAATGGAAGCCGTATTTAACTTAAAACGTGAAGCACACAATGCTATCATGTTGCACCCGGGAATATACATCAGGGCAGGGGGCAGCTACTGTTTCCAGACGACTTGAGAATTCAATCCAACATGGAGCTGCATGGCTGTATACTTTAAAAAGCCCCTCGCAGATGGGTTTCATAATCAAGAAATGCATTTGTTCTTTGTTGTTGTGTAAAAATAACGTGACCCAAAGCTTGGAGCTGGATGCCTTCCTGGAATGAGTTCCTTCAGTCTTGCACACTTAGGAGTAAGGGCTCACAGAAGCAGCATGGGGTTGGGGGTGCCTTTGGAAAGAGTACACACCACAAGAAAAAAGTCAAAGGACTTTGCAAACAGATGCTGAAGAAGAAAAATGATGCCTCAAACCAGCACCCCTGAGGTCTGCATTGTGTTTGGAAAAGTAGGCACAGGGAACAAAAGGCTGCAAATATTCTTGGAGCCAAGCACCTTGTTGAAGCAGGGAACTCCCAGGGCTTTATAGCACGAGGTAGCTCCATGTTTTGAGAAGGACTCTGGGGATTTCCCTGTTTCATATTTCTAGAAGATTCTAAGATCTCTAGCTCCCAGTGAAAACAAATAAGGTATTCTGGAAAAGAAAGAGGAGGCCTTGCCCAGGTACCAGTAGCTAGGACTTCCTATTGCTATTGCAGTACCTTCCCAAGGCCCTTGCTCTGAATCTGCCCTTTGGGGTAGTTTCCGACACCAGGACATTGTTCAGCTTTTTCCTGTTCGTAGGACTGTGGAACTAAAGGATCTGGCCATACAAAAAAAACTCTGAGGTTCTGTGTTGGGACAGGAAAGACATCAGTTCTGGTTTTCAAGTACTTCAAGACATATCATGCAAATAACTAAGTTCCTAACTTTGGGGCTTAGTTACCCCTTGATCACTGACGTGTGGTAGCCTAGAAAGAAGCCCCAACACACACTGCCGGTTCCAGTGAGCTACAGCAGAGGTTCTCAAACTCCAGCAAGACTCAGACTCAGACTGCAGTCCCTCCTGCTGAGTTCCTCACTCCACAAGGCTGGGCGGGGCCCTGGAAGATGCTCTTCTCACAGGCTCTTTGCTGCCCCTGCTGCCCCTGCTGCTGGGAACTCATGAGCAAAGTTTCTGGACTCCAGGAATAACCAGAAAGAAGATGGAGAGCTGTGGTTAAATGGTTCCCGAATATCTCCCACCAAAGGTCTCACAAGTCACCAAGCCAACTTGAAGATGACCTGGTCCAGGTTTAGCTACTCCAAGATCAAGGCTAGAGACCAGGGAACACTATGGAAGGGAGTTGTGCCTCAATGGCTTAAAACAGACACCTGTGTCACATCACTGAGGACTGGAAAGATGACCCAGCTTCTGGATGTTTTAGCTGAGAAATGCCCCCAGGAGGTGTCCAGCTTTGCAGCACTCATCAGTGGACAGGAGCTGGGGAAGCTATGAGGAGCAGGACCTAATGGGGATGTGAGATTGTCACCAGCCAGACTGGTGCACCTCCTGCAGGCTGAGCAGTAGGAACATGGAAGGGCCCTCCTCTCCCTTCTCCCTGAAAGGGGGTTTGGAATGATTTTAGAGTGACAAATTCATTTAAAAACACAAAGCCACACAGAGAGAGCTTTCTGGTTGAAGTAGGAGGGGGGTTCTGGAAGGGGCTTGAAGGCAGGGGAGGGTGGGGAGACTGGTCCCCTTGGCATCTCTGTCACGGGGCTTCTCTTGACCCTCTCCACATAGTGTTCCTCTAATGAGGGGCTCTTTCCCTCATTCCCACCTCCACCAACACATTCTAGAAAGTCCTAAGGAGGGATCCTCTGAAACACACAAAGGCCCACAGTGTGCTGACTGCCTTCAAAATGGTAGAAAAGACTAGGAAAAACTAGGTCATCCTTTTGTTGGAGAATAGGCTAATGCAGTAAAATTAGTATTTCTGGGGCTTCCAACAGGCATTGGGGGTGTGTGTCAGTCTGTAGTCATAGCAATCTAACTGATTTCTAGAGGCTTTCCCAGATGGTGTTGTGGGATCCAGAAGAAAGTGCGTGCGTGCGTGCGTGCGTGCGTGCGTGTGTGTGTGTGTGTGTGTGTGTGTGTGTGTGTGTGATATGTATGTGTGTATATGTTCAGAAACCCTGACAATGGTGCCTTTGGGAAGCCAACCCAACACACACAGTAGGCACTAGGAGAACATGGACTGAGTCTACTCATCAGACCGGCATGTTTCATTAGAGGGAAGCTAAATAGCAACGTGCTTAATGAGATGGATTCCAGAGCTTCGATGCCCAAGTTCAAATCCCAGCTCCACCATGTACTATTAGCTGGACTTAGGCAAGAGACTTAACCTATACATGTTTCTTCATATGTAAAACTGAGAATGATGGTGACAGTACTTGCAGAGTTATTGGAAAGACTAGGCTTGTCTATACATCTAAAACACCTAGAAAAGACCTTGTCACTGGACAAGGACTATGAAATCACTTGGCAGGGCCTGCAGGGCTCAGCAGTTAAGAACACATAGTGCTCTTGCAGAAGGACAGAGCTTAGTTCCCAGTATATGCCAGTAACTCCAGCTCCAGAGGATCTGTCACCCTCTTCTGGCCTCAGTGACCACCTATACACACACACACACACACACACACACACACAGTTAAAAATAAAGTAATAAGTCTGATGAATCATTACAAAGGTTTTTACATTTTTGTATTGAGCTCTCAACAAATATTTTATATTTGTTTTTAGAGGGTTGGTGTGAGAGGCAATCTTAGTTATCAACTTGACATGTGTGGAAAGAGGAAGCCTCAGCTGAGGAGTTGCTTCCATCAAATTGGCCTATGGCTGTGTCTGTGATGCATTTTCTTAACTGCTAACTGATGTGGGAGAGCCCAGCCCACTATACATGGTACCATTCCTAGACAGGTAAGCCTGGAATGTACAAGGAACATAACTGGTGTACAAGCCAACTTTCCTCCAGATCTCTGCTTCAGTCGCCTTGAGTTCCTCCCTTGGTTTCCCTTGATGGTGAAGTGTAGCCTCTGAATTAAATAGACTTTTTCCTCCTCAGTTTACTTCTTGTTATGGTGTTTATCAAACCAACAGGAAGCACACAAGGACAGTTGGGATGAGAAATATGAAAGCTACTTGCTTTGAGGCAGGATCCTTTAACTTCTAGTCTCAAAACTTTAAAGAAGTGTGTGTTAAGGCTCAGATGAGAAGTTCTTGAGCAGGGGGAACTGGGGTTGTTTGCTATGAGAGCTGCAAAGCTCTTAAGAGAAGCAGATAGCATGGGATCCGGAGCTGACTCCTGATCTCAAGTTCTCTTCATCTCCAATGTCTTCCCCCGCAATGCTAGTATCAGTTGTTTCTGCCTTTTCCTACTCATGAACAATACTGCTGCAAACATTTATCTAGCAGTTTTGTTTAGGCATATGTTTTCATTCCTCTTGGAAATAAACTAAGGTGTAGAATTACTGGGGCATATGGCCTCCCTATTTTTAAGCTTTTAGGGATCTGCCAACCTATTTTTCTAAACAGCTCCATCATTATACACCTCCACCAGCAATGCAGGAGGGTTCTGACGTCTCCAAACCCTCTCAGGCTAGCCCATCCTACTGGATATGAGCTGGTGCCTCACTGTGGTTTTAAGTTGCATTTCTAGGCTGAAGGACCCTGGGAGGACGTGACAAAGCTAGTGGAGATGGGGGCTTGCCCAACAAACTGGCCAAGGCCCAGTGTCTTAGTCAGGGTTTCTATGGCTTCAATGAAACACCATGACTCAAGTAGGTAGCTTGTCATGTGCATATTACAGAAGGTCTTCGAACATGTCCTTCATGGGTAAAGACACACCATCATACATTCTTGGGAAATGTCTGATCAAATCCTTCATCTGTTTTTAATTGGCCCTTTTGCTACATAGTCATCCCTTCCAAGACATAACCATTTGCCATGTGTGTGTGCATAGTGTTGTGTTCATTTTTATTCTTTTGCATGTAGTTTCCTCTGTCCCAGTACCTGCTGGCTGCTATTGGGAGACCTCACAAAGGGATGCTGGTGTGCTCTCTGCTGCCTCTGCTGGATGTTGTTAACAGACATGTCCTTACAAAGATTAAAAGTGGGCGGGGCCGGGTTCTTTGGAGCTAGATTTCCTAAGGCTTGTCTTCTCATTGCCTTTCCCAATGAATTCAGACTCCTGTGAGTATAACTTTCAGCTGGATTTGTGGTGATGGTATGCGCGCACGCGCGCGCACGCGTGAGTGCGCATGCCCTTGGAACTTGGTTGAGGCAAGCAGGTTCACCTTTCTGAAAACCCAAATAAAAGTGATTTCAAAAGAGACCTGAGTTTATTTCCCTCTGGTGCCCAGGGCTGGTGGCATGGCCCTACTCTGCTGTATCATGGTGTGGGAAGAGATGCTTTGTTTTCTTGGCACAGCTTTTTAGAGTGCCACGTGTACTGTTCCTGTATCTTATTCCACAGGGAGCAAGGGCAGCAGATAAAGGAACAGCCTCCCCTTTAGGGACACTTGCAGGGGAGTGGTGCAACACCCCCACTTTGAGCTCTTGTCTAGAATTTGGTCTCAAGGGCATGCTTAGCCGGAAGCTAGTCTGAGGAACAGGGTACATCATTCCAAGCAGATATGTGACTGACTGTAAGCTGGGGTCTCTATAGAGCAGAACTGATGGCATTCTAAGACACTTGACTATGGGCTCAAGGACATTCTGAGGACTCAAAGGATCTGCTGCCACATTCTTTTTCTTCAGCATCATATTTTTACTTATTTATAGACAGATAAAACTGTATGTTTGGCATATACAACGTGAATTTTCAAGCAAATTTAAGTCTAACTAATTTACAAATGCATTCTGTCTCGTTAGTTATCATTCTTGCGAGGACATTTAACGTCCACCATGGGTTTTCAAGACTGCATTACCATACACCATTCTAGACCTCTTGAACCCACGTAACTGGGAGTCTAGATCCTTTAGTCCAAGTCTTCCCCACTCCCCACAGCCCAGCCTGCTTCCTTCTTGGAGGAGATGAGCTTCTGGGGCTGCACATGTGCAAGGGCACAGCATTTGTCTTCAGTTTAGATTCTACGAACGACTTGTCAGCCCAGTGTCACTCTCATGCCTGCATTTTCAAGCAGTGCTTGGAATCTATGAGGGGGTGGGATGGAGTTCCAGACACTGAGGCAAAGGAAACCCTCAAAGGGCTCCCTCCCAGTTCTGGGATAGTTTGGGGACTTGCTACTTGAAATGCGTTGTTCTCTTTCCACTTTCAAACGAAGATGTGAGCATTGTCTTCCGGAACAATCGCACTGTCCAGACTCAGGGACTCACAAAAGTGTCAATTCAACCCATGTTGGCTTTTTTTCTTTCCGTCTTTCTTTAAACTAATTGTAATAAGTGGTTGCTGTGAAAACGCAGGCTTCCTCAGGCTGCCCTTCCAGTGACCCATACCCTGACCTACCCAGACCACCTTCTGTCCAAGAGGGGGAAAGTTTTGTTCATAGGTCAGATGAAACCCGGGTTTACCCCTAGTGACCAGCAGGATTAATCAGACACCAGTGAAACAGCTGACAGCAACACTAAAACCCCTGCTCATAATAAGTGCTCACGCCAGGCTACACTCCACCCAGGTGCTCACCTCTTCGGTCTTTTGCCCTGAGATGCCAAGTAGAGCCTGTTTCCCCAGCACATCCTTAGTGCTTCTTAAAGACAGCCACTTGCTTGCAAGCTAAGAAGGGGCTATATCGATGTGCTATTCACCAGAGCTGGTTAGAAAATACCAGGCCAGGAATAGAATTTACATCCAGGCTCTTAGAGGACTAGACTGCTTGCTGTCCCATCTAAGACTCACTGGATAGAATAGAGCCCAGGGCAAAAACCTCTGCTACAAGTCCATGTGGTTTAGAAGGAGCTCAAAAGCACAGACCTCTGTGTGTGACCCTCTTAAAGGTGAATCTTTCCAAAGTGTAAAAAGTAACATTAAACATGGCCCGTGTTCAGATGCAGAGAAGGCAAATGACAGCGAATTTCTGGACTTGGGAATTTTTTCCCAGGGGAAGAGCCCTCTGGAAATGCAGTCTGGTCAGGGAAGTGGGCATCAAACTTCACTTTCCCAGGTGAGTTTCTTTTTCTGGGTACTATTGATAGAGAATCCTTTTCTTCAGCAATCTTTGCCACCTTCTGTTTGCTTGTTTTATGTTATTATGGTGTCCAGGGAGAAGCAGAAAGCAAACAAAGTCATGTTTTGGACTGAGATAATTTAGCATCAAATCTACTATGATTTAAAGTGTTTTCTTTCTGATTTTATTTGAAAACATTTTTTTTTCAAAATAAGCTTAGATCTATTCTGACCATAAATACAGCAGTTGCTTGTAATGTGGGAAAACCAGGGAGGGCAGCATAACAAAGGTAAGAGTGACCCTTACATGCAGGGTATAGAAGGGAACAAAATGAAGGCAGAGTGCCACCCACCAGCAGTCGCTGCTAAGAGTTACCAAGTGTCTGACTCAGCAATATTTGAGATGGAAGAGAGAGACCCGCCAGAATTCGTATATATGGAAGGGAAGAAACACATTATGAATTTAAATCAGATGCCAAGGGAATTTTTATTAGGGAATAAAATAAAAATCCACTTCTCTGACCTGTGCTTCCAGGGAGGTAATTCAAAGCAACACTGGCTTTATTTCCCAGTGCCTTCTGGAAGCTCCCCCACCCAGGACACAAGGCCCATGCTATTAATCTTGACTTAGTGAATGAATGTATTCTATGAATTTCAATCCAGACCTTCAAGCTTTAAAGAGCTCTGAAGGGCCCAGATAAAGCAACCCGTTTTTGCTTTGGCGATGCCACAGGGGTGACACCCTTAAATTCCCCTTTCATCTCTATGGGAGGCTCTAAAAGCCAACAGGTTTCCCTTTCTGCTTCCTGGAGAGAGAGCATTGGCTGCTGGAGGCTGGAGGTGGGACCTGTGTTTATTCGTTACCTTGGAAGCCTTGGAGAGGCAGAAGTAAGTCTGAGATAATAGGCTTAGGGCACATTCCTCTCTGCCGCGCAGAAAGTGCCTGCCCTTCCAAAATGGCCAGTTTGTTTTTTGATTTTCCACGGTCCAGCCCTGTGTTTAACACAGAAAGACACTTTGGAAGCCACAACACTTGTAGTCACCTCAAATACACACAGGGACAAAGCAGGGGGCATGTCTGCTTTGTTCTATCACGCAAATTATGATCTAAGTTTTCTGTCAGCACCACTGTGTGTGTGTGTGTGTGTGTGTGTGTGTGTGTGTGTGTGTGTATGTATGTATGTGTGTGTTGTTTAATGCAATAGCAACCTGTTTGTTGAGATTCTAAAATGCAGTTAAAATTTCTAGCTTATGAGGTAGAAGGAAGGACGGAAGGGGGGTCGGGAGAGGGACTTCCTAATAGGATCACAACCCCAATGTGAATTAAAAGGGTAAAGTAGGAGCAGAGAGACTCCGTGGTTAAGAGCACTTGCTACTCTTGCATGGGACCCCGGTTTGGATCCCAGCACCCCACAGAGTGGCTCACAACCATTTTTACTCTAGTTCTTGGGGATTTTATGCCCTCTTTTGACCTCTGTAAATACTGGGTACTCACATAGTACAACTATATACATACAGGGAAAAACTCATACACATAACATTATATATATTAAATATATATTGAAGCAAAATACTGGGGGGATTTGAATAAATTTTAGGCTAAGGGAAAGATTTTTGTGTCTCCATGTGCCACTTACAGGGACCCAAGAGGAAAAAAGATACAAGGGGCTAGGGTAGCAAAGGAGCAAGCTGGGGTACAGGGCTTGCAGGCTCCTCCAGGTGCATCAGCCCAACTCATAAAGGACTGGTAGCAACCAAGGCAGTGGCTGGCCACCACAATCTGTCTCCCAGGACTTACAGAGCAGCCAAGGAGGCTACCAGCTGTAGCTGGTCATTACATTTTTTACATTCAGAGGACAGGACACTCCTCAGTCTCTTTATCCCAAGGGATCATTAGAAGACAGCAACATTTACAAAAAATGGGCACAGGACCCAAGCAACACTTCAGCTGACTCCATTGATTTTATTGTCCCCAAGACCCAGTGTTGGGTTAGGCTGAAGGAAACAGAACTTGGTACCTTACAATAATAATAATAATAATAATAATAATAATAATAATAATAATAAATAATCAAGACCATGTCCTAGGGACTGGAATGACCTTCCATAGCTTCATCGTGGTCAGTACAACCATTATCTTGCGTGGGTGAAAAATTAGTAGGAACAGGCGTGGGGTGGGATTAAAATGATCTTACAGGTTCAGTTACAAGAAAGAAACCTTTGGAGGCTGAGCGTGGTGCCTGTATATGGTGTGCAAGAGACTCCGGGGTCAACCCTCAGCATCAAAAAGTGAAACAAGTAAGAAAGGAAAGGATTTAAAAAAGGATTTAAGACCACAAAATTAGGGCTCTTGAAACAGCACTTTTAAATAGGTTGTAACACTCTCTTGCCTTACAAATCTGATAACTCGAGTTTGATCCCCAGAACCCACTGTGAAGGGAAGAACCCACTTCCAGAAGTTACCCTCTGACCTCCCCGCCCAGCAAATTTTAAAATAAATAAATAAGATGAAGCTATCAAGTCACATAAAGATAGCAACTAAATCTTTCAAGTATTCTTAATATATGGGTTAACAATTAGAACCATGCCATCTCAATCAGGAAAGGAAAAAATTGATATTACCACTTGCTGGTAGGATGTAGCATCTTCGTAAAGAAAACTGTCCAAGTTGTGGACCTCACATATGCCAGGGACACCAAAATACACCCGATACACAACAATGCAAGGATTTAGCTTTTGTCTGGCTCTGCTAATCTCTGAAAGACTTGTTTTTGATGTGAACTAATTGTCTAGTCTAACATGTGCCTGCATGCCCATCACAGTATCCGTAGATTAAAGGGCAAATGGCGTAGGCACTGAGCTGTGGTGCAGCGGTGTGACTTGTCCCCTTCCCCACATTAGATAGGAGTTGCCAGAAGGAGTGTGACTCTCCACAATGAGCAGGGAGCAGAGCCTCCTCTGGCCTGAGTCTGAAAAGACTCTCATCCAGCCTTTAAGATGAACTGGAAAGCTGGGTCTGACCAAGAGGTCTCTCAAGTCGCAGCCCTTTGTATTTACACTTTTGAAATATCTCCATTGTGATGCAAATCTTAATTTTCAATCAAAATTGCCTTGGAAAAAAAAAGTTCCTGTGGAAAGCGTTGGAGGAAGTATGGTTAAGTTTGATTTCCCTCTGTGCAGACTTCCTATAAAGTGTTAAGTAAACGCTATTAAACAATTAAACATGAGACATCTTTCACAGCAAATGAGTGAAGACTGCTGTGTCCCTTTAGCACTTCTAAGTAACCACAGTGTGAGTCACAGGGGCACGGGGTGTATGAAGTATAAATGACCATGGCTTTGTGGGAGTCCCCAGTTTGGGTGACAATGTAATAAGTAGCTAAAAGCATTTTTGCTTTTGCCTGCTGTTCACGGCAACTCCATTCTGGCAGGGATCTCTTTTCTCAGTCTGGATCCTTTACCTAAGTGCAGATGGATAAACTAAGTTGAAATACAAAAGGAAGAAACCATGGGCTGCAAGCTTTCCCAATTGTATTTTATTTTAAAAACTGGACATTGAAATACAGGATGTTCTTGAACTCTACAGATGGTTTGGAGACTTTTAGACTTGGATGCCTGGTTTTTGGAAGTCTTTCACCTGCCTGTTTGGAGGAAGTTTGTATAAAAGTTTGTAGTGTGTGAGCACACGTGTGCACGCACACACACACACACACACACACACACACACTCACACTCACACTCATGCACGAACACACATAGTTGGAGAGCATGTAAGCCCAGCATGTCTCTGACTGTACCCTTCGAGATGGAGTATTTCTCCTGCCAAAATACACACACAGCCTGGGATTAAAAGGGCTGAAACCTACCAGCAAGTTCTTAACGCCCTCCCACAATCATTAGACCAAATCCACACCATTCTAGATTCATTTTCTCCTTATTCATCTGTCCAACTAATTCCCCCTGCATTCACCAGGCTTATATCTTAGTCTTTTCTGTTACATAGAGAATACATAATGAAAAGCTGCATTTTCTGGGTACATGCACACATTTGGAACGGATGAACCATATGTGAAGTGACATACAATGCTGAATACCGGCTGAATGGTGTCCAGCGCTAAAAACACTGCGGAGCCGGGAACAAAAAGCAGAGGAACAAGGGCCAGCGCCGGCCTGGCCTCCGCGAGGACACCGGGGGATTCGCCGGGAAACATGGGTATAATTTCACTGTTTTCACTCACGCACGCTGTGGGAAAGGAGTCACCATCTGATGTTTGATTGTGTGGGATATGTTTTTGGCAGTGGCCTTGTATTCCCCATTGACAAAAAAAAAAAAAAGTAAAAGAAAAAAGAAAGAAAGAAAGAAAAGAGGGGGAGGGGGCTAGGAAATTAAAAAAAAAAAAAAGAATCCAGCTACATTTGCTGTTTTCAATTTGCTCTCTGGGGATAGACACAGCTGACAGTTCTGACCAGTGGCCACCTAAAAATTAGGGCCAGGACCTGGCTACTGTCCTCTCTGTTGTATTCCCCGCCCCCAACTGCCTGGGCCTCCTTTTATGCTGATGCTACCACAGGGAACTTTTATGCGTTCTCCCCTGTTGCCTGGTTAACTCACAGCTGAGCTGTGGGGCTGATGTTTGCCTGATTTAATAAAGCCTTTTATCTGAGGTAGTGGCTGAGAAGGGAGGTGGGGGACCTGGCAGAGCAGAGGGGAAGGGGCCCAGCTCTCACCAGCAGGCATTTCCTGGCACTGCTGAGGACAAGAGTTGAGAGTGGCAAGGGGACTCCCAGGCAACACGACTGGGATTGGCACCCAGCTGCCAGGTGGCTCCAGAGAGGAAGTCCCCAGATGGAGGGTTTTGCTCTGTAGTTGGTGGATGGAGGCAGGTATGGTATGGACACCAAAGATTCTAGAAAGCCATTTATCCTCATCAAATCTCCTCACCCAGGAGGGCTAGATTTAACAAATAAACACAGAATGCCAGGCTAAATCTGCTTCATAAAAACAATTAATGTTTTTCAAATGATGAATTTGGAATCCAGATTTGACCTGTATTTTATATACCATGTTGTTTCCAGGCTGGAAGCACCCCCTTCCCCAACCGGGGATGCACAGGCTTGCCCATCTGTACCTCAGGGCATCATGGAGAGAGTAGGGAAATGAAAGGGTGGCGACACTTTCCAGAAAGGGAATCCAGAGCCTTGCCAGTAAGCATGTGCTCCCCAGGACTGGCTATGATAATTTAAAGGGCTTCTTCTAATTTCCAATTCAGGCTAGGAGACATCGATAGAAATCTTCTCCAGCTCCTTCTCCAAGGGGCTCTGCCTGATTTGATTTGGGCCATGCTTTTAAAACAGACCAAACTCCCAGTCAGCACCACTGCTTTTTCCAGCAGTAAATATAATACTTACTGGAAGGTTTGGAGATCACATCACCCCTTTTCTTATCTGTGAATACTGGGTCCTGTCTTCCACCATATGCCTGCTCTGTCAAGTCCCTTACCAACGCCGGCCTTGGCTAGTATGGCTTTGGGCCTCTCTCTCTCTCTCTCTCTCTCTCTCTCTCTCTCTCTCTCTCTCTCTCTCTCTCTGTGTGTGTGTGTGTGTGTGTGTGTGTGAGTGAGTGTGTATGTGAATGTTAAGTGCTGAGTTAAACACAGGATATTTTCTTCAGTCACTTTCAACTTTATCTTTTTTGAGATAGGTTCTCTCACTGAACCTGGAGCGACTCAGTTATAAAAACTGGCAGCTGCCCGTCTCAGCCTCCCCATTCTAGGATGACAGGTCCATGGCACCACTCCCACCTTTCCAATGGCCTCTCACAATCTGAACTTGGAGTTTCATGCTTACACAGCAAATGCTTCACTGAGTCATCTCCCCAGTCCCCTAAAGCCTACTTTTGATCAGCTGTGCTTACTTTCAAGTTGCAGGCGCCCTGCTGGCCCCTGGGATTTGTTCATAGACGTTGTATGCGTGCATATGGCCTGGAGTTTCACATGTGTGGGCCTCTAAAATGTCTCCTTTAGAGTAGTGGGGGATGGAAAAAATCTTTGCAAAAAGCAGGCTACAAGGAGTTCAGATCTCATGGTCAGCCAGTTCAAGAAGACGCTGTCCTCTGTCCTTCATGCTGTGGTCACACTCAAACTTAAAGTCAGTGATTTCTGCACCAAACTGGTCCGTTTAAACAATGAGGGGAAATTTTAAAGGAACACTTTTCCTGTGACGGTGTCCTTTCCTGGAAGGCACACACACGTGGCTGCTTATGTTGGCCAGGAAGAGGCGTGTGGGTCCCCCACGAAGGGAAATTGCTCTCATTTTCAAGCACAGTGCAGGGCCATAATGGCCATTTATAATGATCACATTAGCATGGTGTAGCAATAGGACCTACAACAAATTAAGACTGCATCGCAATTAGCACCAATGATCACAGCTGCCACCATAAATGGCATATGCACTAATTAAATAATTTGTCACTTGACTGTTAAACAAACAATTCAGCCTCTTTACATTACACTCTGCCATTTCCAGCACACCGACATGGGCCATTAACCCGGAGGAGGAACAGCTTGTAGTACCCATGTTCCTGGAGCCGTGTCTACATAGCAGGATAAGTGACAGGGGAAGATTCATCCAGACCACAACTGTCCTCAGACTTTGAGAGTTCTCTTGGAATGTGAGCTCCAGGAGATGAAAGCAAACATTGTCTCTCTGGCTTCTGGAAAATTATCTACCCTGGGGCTGTGCTCTCTACACACCATCAGAGAGCCCGAAGTAGAGAGACCTTATCTCAACTCAGTTTTCTATCTTCAGCCACAACTTCTTCTCCATTTACAACAATGTTTGTAATCCCCACGCCCACCACACCATTTTTTTGAATATAGTTTCCATGTTTCTAGCCTAGTACAAACTCATGGGTTTAATGATGGCGTCTGATAGCCCACAGCAAGGCTTTATGACAAAAAGGGACCAAGCCCAGTGTAGTGCACCTGAAGAAGTAAACAGGGTGTTGGCTGGATTTGAGTCCCTGCTCACCCACTTGGTCCAGGGCCCATCTATACAGGCAGTGGAATCTTTTCCTGGGTAACTCTGAGTTGTGTTGAACTGACAATTTGATGGGGGATGTCCGTCTGTGTATATGTTTCTCTTACTGGTTGATAATAAAACCCTGTTTGGCCAATATCCAAGCAGGAAGAATAGGCAGGGCTTCCAGAGGAAGGAGAGAGATGGAGGCCCGCAAAGAGACAACATGTAGAGGCTAGGAAGATGGGACATGCCAGGCGTTCTCAGGTAAGATAAGATCATGTAGAAATACATAGATTAATAGTTATGAGTTAAAAATTAAGAGAGAGCTAGCCAGTAAGAAACCTAAGCCATAGGCCAACAGATTTATATTAATATAGCGTTCGTGTGTTTATTTGGGGCTAATCTGCTGTAGGACCAGGCTAGAAAGAAGCTCCAGCAAAGGGTGGCGGGACCTGGCGGGACAGAAACCTCCATCTTCAACAATTAAAATTATCCTTGTTATTTCAAAAAGAGGTTATAATAGTCTAAAAATAAATGTGCCCCTGTTGAAATGAGTCCTGTGTTGAAATGTTTGTCTGTTTTGCTTTTATCCTTCCTATTGGAGCTTCCCTCAGTGGCCTGATGGATACCAGCATTTCAGAGGCAAGTCCTGAGTAGCTAACTGCATCCCTGAGGTGTTAGTCAGTCTTTCATTGCTGAGATAAAATACCTGAGACAAAGGACTTAAGAGAAGGAAGGTTGATACTGGCTATGGCTTCATTCGATGCTCACTTGCCTAGGTTTCTGTGCTTGTGTTTACTGCCCTTGGCACCAGCTAGGGTCATATGGGAAGAGGGAAACTTGACTGAGAAGATGCCTCCATCAGATTGGCCTGTTGGCAAGTCTGTGGGGACATTTTCTTGATCAGTGGTTGAGTGGCAGTGCCACCCCTGGACAGGTGGGCCTGGGTTGTATAAGAAAGACTGAGTAAGCCATGAGGAGCGAGCCAGTAAGCAGCGCTCCTCCGTGGCTTCTGCCTTGAGTTCCTGCCCTGACCTCCCTTCACGATGGACTGTAGACTGTCCTCCCTTCTCAAGGCCATGATGCTTATTACAACAACAGAAAGGCGATTAAGATAGTTGCCAGGAGCCTTTGATGAGATAGAACATCCTAGTAGTGCATAGCAGGGGAAAGCTGCTCACCACATGGATGCCAGGTGGGAGGAGGGGCTCACTTTTGCCCTCCCCTAAAAATCCATTAAGCTATGAATCCATCAATGGATGGATCCACTCAGGAGGCCCAAACACTCTTGATCTAACCACCCCTAAAGATTACCCTCTGAAACTGCTGTACTGGGCACCAGGCCTTGAGCATGTGGGATGTTTAGAATCCATATGATAAGAGCTGGGTACCTGTTTCATTGTTAGGGTGACCAGGTAAGAGGCCTATTCTATTGTCAGTGTGCTCCCAACCAAGAGCTCTTCACCTGCCATGCACGGAAGCCAGTGCTATGACCCCAGGCTTTTACAGAGAGATGGGCAAGGAGTCCAGGAGCTTAAATCCCATCTCCCTTCCCCACCTCATCCCTTCCCCACCTCATCCCGTCCCCTGTCTGTTGGTAGGATGATTTATGAGAGAGAAGAGAGAACTTGATGGCTGGCTGGCATGTCTCTTCACAGGTCACATGCTTATTTGGTCAGGGGGGTTATACTGGTCCATTACACTGTTGACTAGATGACCAACTGCTTCTGCCCATGTACATTCTCCGCAAGCTGATTCCAAACGGTAAGAGTCACTAGTGACCAGTCTGGAGCCTTTTTCTGGAAGCCAACTTAAGAACTTCATCCTTAAAGGAATTTTGGTGCCTGAGAGTCCAGGCCTTAGTGAAATTTACCAGCCTGCCATCAGTCTGTCCACCACTGTTTGTCGGTGTGTCCTCCTGCTCTGGTCTTGTAGACCGTCGACGCCCGCCAGGTCTGCTTGTTTATTCAAGGCTGCATTCACACTGCGCAGGGCAATGTGTGATGTATTGTCTTTATCCAGCAAAGCCTTAGATAAACCTAGGGCAAGTGAGGAGAGGTCCTTGTAGTGTGGACCCAGGAGAGTCTGGGAGAGGTTCACAAGAATTTATTTAGAGATAAAATAGGGGTAAACACTCACCGATACAGGAAGGTTAAATGTCAGTGCAGTTGTCCTGCCCAAGGGGAAGAGCACCAACAGCAAGCCACCTGCTCCTATCATCCAAGACAGCAGGAGACCAAAAGCGTGAGAGACCTTCGCCCTCAGTTTCTCAGTGGTCACATAGCAAACAAGACCACGCCCTGGAGCTTGCTGCCTCAAGTCACTGGCTAAATGAACAACACTTCCCCTTTTTGTCTAAATAAGAAGCTTCTAAACCTAATACAAAACTATATACCATAAGAGCAATTATCAAGTATTGTCCAGGAGAAAGAAAGGGTAATAACATACACAAAAATGGAACTACAGCGGACAAGAACAACGTCAAGCAAGAAACACACACTAAAGGTCCAGGCTATAGGTAATTGGCAAAAAACAAACAAACAAACAAACAAACAAAAACCCAGAGATTATTCCAATAGCTGTCCTACCCTGAAGAGATCCAGCTTTAAGGCGTTTTCTCAATTAGTGATTGATGGGGGAGGGCCCAGCCCATTGTGGGTGGGGCCATCCCTGGGTTGGTGGTCCTAGGTTCTGCAAGAAAGCCAGTAAGCTGCACCCTTTCATGGCTACTGCATAAGCTCCTGCCCCCACGTTCCAGCCCTGCTTGAGTTCCTGTCCTGGATTCCTTCAAAGAACAGTGTATGGAAGTGTAAGCTGAATAGACCCTTTGCTCCCCAACTTGCTTTCTGGTCATGGTGTTTTATCACAGCAATAAGACACCGAGTGGGACCCCAGAAATGGTAAGGACAGAAAACCTTAAAAGGTTTGGAGCTGTGGGAAGTGGGGTGCAGATGGAATGCCCTTCCTCAAATCAGAGTCAAATTCCTAGTCCGAGAGCAGGTTGGGCTACCAGCCAGGCCTTCTCACAGTCTCCTTGAGCCCCTGTGAAGAGGTGCCTGGGGTCTCCAAAGATCACATTAGATGAGTGTGGGAACCAAGCAGACCAGCCAGGTGGGAACTGAAGAGAGCCTGCTGTTATGCAGATGCTCAGCATTTCATTAGAGACAGAAATTGTAGACTGTTGTACCGGGTCTTCTGCCAGCCCCATCAGACACCAAGGGATGACTATAGATCTTTTTGATAAAACTGGGGAATTCCTAATTGCTCGGTTATCCTTTCTGAGTCAGCTGTTACATGGACTGGCTGTTCATTGCCTCCTGAGGAAGGCTAAGGAGCTAGGGATAAATACGGCCTATGTTACAGACAAGGTCTGGAGAGGGGGAGACCCACAGCGGAAGGACCCGCCACTACTCAGCAGTAGATGAGAGAGGAACTAGACCCGAGGGTCTGACTCTCCTCACCAGTGGCTCTGAGCTGCCTCCCACACATCTGTACATCAGTCTATGCTGGGTTCTGTTACGTAAAACAGCAAAGCCACACTTCACAAACACGAAAGAGCGCAAGTGCGCACATACTCCGACACACACACAAGCAAACATACACACACAAGTACATGTACACACACACACACACACACACACACACACACACACACACACACACACGCGCGCTCACATGGTGAATTTTCTCCTTCAGACACAGAATGCAAGGGCTGGAGGACACTAGAGTTTGTCATTTTTGCTTTGGTTCCGTGTGAATAAGCAGTGTCCTCCTTTTTCCCATCCTGGTCACGGAGTGATGCTGAATTGTCCCTGAGTAGACAGTGAGATTTATGGGCTGAATCCTGGTCTAAGTCAGAGAGAAAAGCATTTCTTTAGAAAGACATCTTCTGATGATTATTTTGAGAGACTTTCTGGTAATCCCCAGTAAATCTGCATGCTAATAGGAGTCATTTACTCAAGGCGGGGGGCCAGGAAAATAGCTTTACATAATAACAGGAGCTTGATTTGATTACTTCAATTTGGTCCTTACTATTGAATTCATGGCCAAGCCAAGCTTTTGGAAGTTTTACAGAACGGTAAACAAAACGGGAATAGCAGAAGACTAACTTAGCGCTCACCCTGTCTGTATTTATTCCTCCTCATGCACGGGAATCGGGGTGGAGAAAACACCACTGATAAGCGCCTTAGCGTTTGGGGATAATGTGGGCTCTTCCCACATGGGAGCTCTAAGCCTGCCCAATATTTGCCAAGACTTCTTGGCAGCTCCTTCCTAAAGGAGGAGATCTTCTCCCTCACCGTGTGGGGTCGTTTGGTTCCCTGAGACCCCAAGATGCTGGTTGGCATCTTCAGTCGCCCCTGACTTAAGTCAGAGAAAGCCTTTAAGTTTTTATTAGCACATGTTAATGATGCATAATATGGAGTTCATTATGACTGTGGCACGTATGTTATGTATATAATGTATCTTGATCATACACACCACACAGTACTCTCTCTTGGTCCTGTCCAAATCCTTCTGATCCCCTTTCTTTCCCCAACTAGCTCCCCCTATGGAGGTACTTAAAAAAAAAAAAAAAACAACTCCAGTTTGGTTGGGCATAGTGGTTCAGATCTCTAATCCTAGCACCCAGGAGGCTGAGGCAGGAGGAGTATCAGGAGTTGGAGGACAACCTAGAGAGCAGGAATCTTGCCCCCTCCAAAATAAAAACAAAATAAATAAGTCAGTCAGTGCTGGTTATTTTAAATTTGCAAAACTATACAGAGTTCTGTAGACTCTTATCCAAGCCTGTTGTCTGTTAGCATTGTCAACACACACACACACACACACCCTCACACACACTCACCCATTCTCACACACTCATACACATAATCACACACACTTACACACACACACACACACACACACACACACCAGCCCAGAGCTGAGAGGTGGCTCAGCAGTTAAGAGCACTTGCTGCTCTCAAAGAAGATCCAGGTTCAGTTCCCAGCATCCACAGAGTGGCTCACAACTCTCCATAATTCCGGTTCTGGGGAATGTGTCTGATACACTCTTCTGGCATGCTCTTGCCCCATTCACACACATGTAGGCAAAATGCTCATACACATAAACTGAAATAAATCTTCATAATATATATTTTATATACAATATAGATGTACTATTTTAAATGTATTTTTTAATTGGTGCTGGTGGTGCATGTCTTTAATCCCAATACTCAGGAGGCAGAGGCAGGCAGATCTCCGAAGCCAGCCTGGTCTACAGAGACAGAGTTCCAGGACAGGCTCCAAAGCAATACAGAGAAACCCTGTATAGTGGGAAATTACCAATACGGAGTCAGGTAGAAATATAAGGGTATTTAATAGGGAAAAGCTTTACTTACAGAGCGACCTAGCCAGCCGGTGGGTCAGCAGCCTGTACAGCAAGAACCAAAGAGAAACCGAAATGCAAACGCAGTCACACTACGTCACTCTGACCACGCCCTCACAAGCGTGGTCAGGCACACCTGTAGCCAGCCCCTAAGAAGGCGTGGCCACAGCTTCCCCTACACCCCTGTCTGGTAAAAAAACAAAACAAAACAAAACAAAAAAAAACCAATAAAACAAAAACAAACAAATGTGTTTTTTAAGAACTCAAAGCTTTCACCTCCAAGGGAATGATATTATTTATTTTAGAGCCATATGATAACCATGTTCCAACATGGTAACAGCCTCATGAAGTTTTTATAATAACAAAGGAAGTTCTTCCTCCCTAAGCCGGAGGATTCGTGATACAATTGGGTGTTTCCTTGTTAGGAGACATGGGCCATCGATTGATTCCCTTTGAGACAAGGAGTGTGGTCTGACCTTCACCCCATGGAGATCTGCCACTCAGATTTTTACCCACAGGCTGTTTTCTCCCCTTTTGTTTATGTTTTAAAGAATAGGCATAGTTTACCGGGCATGGCCCAACAAACCTGTAATTCCAGACTTTAGGATGCTGAAGCAGAATGTTGAGAATGAGACCTTCCAGGGCCACACAACCAGACCCTGTGTGGTGGACTGAATGAGCATGGCCTTGTAGGCTCCTGTGTTTGAATTCATGGTCCCCAGTTGGTGGAACTATTTTGGAAGGATTAGGCGTTGCTCTGTGGAAAGAGGTATGTCACCATGGGTGAGCTTAGGGTTTGAAAAGACATGTGAGATTCCCAGGGCCCTCTGTGTCCCTCGTGGTTGTAGATCAAGAAAAGCTCTCGGCTTTTCTTTTTCTTCACCATCATGAATTCAACCTCTCTGAAACAGTAAGACAAACTAAACCCTTTTATAAATTCGCTTGGTCGTGGTGATTCATCACAGCAATAGAAAAAGAAAAGAAACTAAAACACATGCCTCTATAAAGTAAAACAGAAAGAAATATCGGCATATTCCCGTGTGATTAGGAGTGAGAATGAAGGATAGGGAAAATTAAGCCAAAATATAGGAAATGAGACCTGATCCCCAAATGCTCATCTAACTAGTGACCAGTCCCGGCAAGCCCCAACTGCTCTGGCTTATACAAGGAGAAAAGCCCGTCTCTCGCTCTTCTTCATTTTTGTTTCTATTTTATAACTCAAAAGTTGTCTTCCTCAGGTTTCTGGGGAGTAAAAGTGAACTCATGATTTTGGCTTAGCCTCAAATCCCCAAGATGTGATCATAGGGACACACCCTTATTTACCAGGTGTACCAAGCTAGGATCTGATAAGGTGGAAAAAAGGATGAAAATAGAAACTCAGCTGGTAATCATGCAGAAATATGTATTGCCTTCTTAAAAGCACCACATGTTTTTTTCTCCTTCTGAAATCACACGTGTGTGTGTGTGTGTGTGTGTGTGTGTGTGTGTGCAGTCAACCTCATGTGTCATTCCTTAGGAGCCACCCATCTCATTTTTTTAAGTCAGTGTCCCTCACTGGGACCTAGGGCTCATCAATTAGGCCAGTGAGGAGAGGGGATGACCATGTCTGCATCCCCAGGGCTAGGTTTGCATACTGCCACACAGGGCTTTGACAGGGGCACTGGGAATGGAGCTCTGGTTCTCATGTTTGCATGGCACATACTTACTGAGCGGTATCCTGGCTCCCAGCTTGTTTCTTTGGTTAGAAATAAACGGCTGGGCATCGTTGGCACACGCCTTTAATCCCAGAACTGGGGAGGCAGAGGCAGGTGGATCTCTGTGAGTTCGAGGCTATCCTGGTCTACAAAGCTACACAGAGAAACCCTGTTTCAAAAAACCAAATAAATAAATAAGTAAATAAACATCGATGGCAGAAAGTAGGCCTCGAAGGTGGTGCTGAGTAAGCTTGCTGGCTGGCCACACTTAACCTCTAAATAGCTTTCATGGCACTCACGGATCTGTCCTCTGTTGTGTAGTTGGGACCTCCCGGCTGACCCTTTCAGGAAGTTTAAGGTAAATACATTCATATTTCAATAAATACATTCAAAAGAGGCCCCTCTCCTAAACAAGAAGAGAGGCAAAGTCCTACACTCAAGTTGTCTCTGAGCTCCATGTGTGCATCTGCACACATGAACACCCCCATAAGTGCCCTAAGTCTCAAACATGTGTGGGTTGGAAGAGAGAGAAAACCCAAAAATATAGGGAGCAATCACAGATAAATATGTTTAAGTTCTTGTGAAAAGTGGCCAGGTGTAGTGATATATTATTTATGATTTATTAAAGTTTGCCTGAGGATTCAGAAAGCAAAGTCAGCCACAAGACATAGAAGCCAGGCGCACCCCTTTAATCCCAGCAGCCAGAAGCTAGGAGGTGGTGGTACACACCTTTAATCCTAGGACTCAGGATTAAGAGGTAGACAGAGCTCTGTGAGTCCAAGGCGTCCAAGGCCACCCAGATCTGCATAGGATTGATCCAGTCTTAAAGAGAAACAGCTCACACAAAGGTGATCTCAGCACCTGGGATCACACACTTTTAATCCCAGCATTAGGGTGATATATAAGACAGGAACAAGGTCTCAGTATCAGGCATTCATTCTCCAGCCACATTGAGGAGAGGAAGACATTCAGTCTCAGGATTCTCCAGCAAAGCTGAGCAGAGGCAGCAGGATCAGCCCATTCAGCCTGAGGTAGCAGTAAGATCTAGTGACCAGCTACATTGCTTTTCTGATCTTCTGCTTGAAGTTTGAACCTCAATATCAGTCTCTGGGTCATTAACTTTTCCTGTTACAACCAGGAAAAGTTGAATCTGTTTATAAAACTCGGAAATAGGCAGGGACATGTACAAACTTTAAAAAGCAACTTCCCCTAAAATTAGTAGTTTTAAGACGACATTGGTATCCTATTAGTGTGAGCAATTTAGAAGTGTAACAGGCACAAAGTCGTTTGCTTTATTGTACCAGATAGCAAGATATTATTTGAGATCCCACAAAAGCCTGCTGACTGAAGCCAACTTTCGTGTCTCCTCTGCAGATGGTCTGGCTGGGAGAACGCAGTCAAGAAGCAGTTTCCAGTAGCTTCTTCCTTCCCTTCCCCCGTGCCACACGTCTTCGCCCCCACTTTGAGGGCACGAACAAAAATATAGCTTCACAGCAGCTGGTGGGCTGGCCCCTAACAGCTAGTGTGGGACAAACAGAATGTGTGATTGATAGAGAGCTTTGGAGAACAGGCCCTGAGTCTGGGAGCCAAATGGTTCCTTGCACAGAGCCAAGGGGATAAGGGCACACCCTCCATTTGGGGACAAGAAATGCATCCCATTACCACACGACACTTTCTGTTTCTCCACACAACTCTGGCATTGTCTGACATAACGCTGCCCAGTGTCCTCCACTGCTATGTGCAAGGCTCACTCCTGTCTTCTGGGAACAATTCACATATTAATATTGATGGCAGCGACTGTCACATCGACTCTGAACAGATGCCCAGCTGTCTCTGTCAGGGTCACTAGTGCTATGAGGAAACACCATGGCCAAAAGCAACTTGAGGAGGAAAGGGTTTATTTCACTCACACTTTATCATCAAAAGTGGCGATGACTGGATTTCACCCAGAGCAGGAACCTGGAGTCAGGAGCTGATACAGAGGCCACGGAGGGTGCTGCTTACTGGCTTGCTCATTTTGGCTTGTTCAACCTGCTTTCTTATAGAACCTGAGACCACCAGCCCAGGGATGACACCAGCCACCATGGGCTGGGCCCTCTTCCCTCAATCACTAATTGGGAAAATACACCAGTGGTTTGCCTACAGCCCAATCTTATGGAGGCATTTTCTTGTTTGCTTTTTCTTTTTAATCAAATGAATACTTTATTAGAATCATAACACTTATAAAATAAATTTCTCATCACTATCAAATTATCAGATTTCTAGACCAACCAATGCTTTCTATTTTTACAGCTAAGACATGTAAAGAGATTCTGAAACACCATCGCGTTTGTCCAAGTCACTCAGGTCACAGGTCTATAATGTTCATGGTTAATGAACTTTGGATTTGGTCCTTAGTAATCTAGAAGCAATCCGTTCATGAAAGAACCACCATTACATCTGAAAGAAATAATTTAGGTTAATAGCACACCAAGCATGGCCTGTTACACCGTGGAAAAAGGCAAATAAAATCTCATTTAAATTCTAGGGTACAGTATACAGTAACTGATTTTTTGTTGTTTGCTTGGTTGGTTGGTTGGTTTTTTGAGACAGGGCTTCTCTGTGTAGCTTTGGAGTCTGTATTGGAACTCACTATGTAGACCAGGCTGGCCTTGAACTCACAGAGATCCACCAGCCTCTGCCTCCCAAGTGCTGGGTTTAAAGGCATAAATATTGTTGACTAAGGGTTATAGGGAGATGGCAATGGCTGGCTCAGTCAATAGAGTGACCACTACACAAACTTGAGGACCTGAGTTTGATCTTTCAGAACCCACAGCAATGAGCAAGGTATGGCTACATGCGCCTGTAATCCCAGCACTGAGAGACTGAGAAGCAGACACAGGCAGACCCTTGGAGCTGGTCAGTCAAGCCCAAACTAAGTGGTGACCTCCAGGCTCAGGGAGAGACCCTGTCTCAGAAACTACACCTGAGCACACATATGTGTACACACACCCAGGCATATATACATATGTACATGACAGCCAGCTCTGATCTGCAGGAAATCCCCTCTCCTAGACAACGCCAAGTCCACCAAGCACTTCGCGCCCACCAATGGGCAACATAGCATGTGAGGAGACAAGGCTGGTGACAGCTTCACCACTTCCTGAGTTTATGGCCCTTCCATGTCAAGGTGAGTGATTTAATGTATGGGCTTCTCCGTTTTTATTCCAAATCCATACTAATGCTTTGGCCTAAAAATAAGCAATCCAGAAAAACTGAACCGGCAGATGAATGGATGAGGCGACACTAGCGTGGTATCTTAGACCTGCCCTTGACTGAACTAATCCTGCTGTTAAATAGGAGCTACAGCATGGCATATGGTTATTTTAAATTTAAACAAAATTTTTTGCATTTCTGCTATCTTCCATGCCAACTGCTTTTCACCTCTTCACCACCAGAAGTCACCTAGCTACACTATTATTGACAGCAGTCTTTAAGCATCATTTTGAAGGTTCTGTAGACACGGTGTTGTGCTCTTTCCCAGGGCTCTAATTCCTTACAGTTCTAGCCTGTTTAGAAGGCCCACACTGCTAAATTACATCACGATTCTCCAGTTTGTTCATCCATCCCCACTGCTGAGCCTGCAAGCCGTCTTCAGCTCTCCACTCTATCATAAATAACCACGCTATAAACACATCAGCACATACACCATTTCTTCCTTTAAATTACTTCCTTGAAATAAATTCCGAAGAATGTGATTGCAGGGTCAAAGAGTACGAACATTTAAATGACCTCTGACCTACATTGATTGCCAAATGCCCTCAAAAGGCATTGTGCCACTTTTCAAAGAATGATATATCTACTTTCCCCGTAGCCTCACAAGCGTTGAGTTTCAGGATCTTCCATTTCAGCTGAGATTCACTAATATGCAGGATTCTTTTAACACTATGCAATATGTGGATTTCTTCATTATGCCTCCATACTGGATGGAGAACAAAACAGAATGCAAGCTGAATTAAATAAGTGAGAGGGCCAGGCTTCACTCCCGAGAACAATGAAATTGGTTTTGAGGCAACTAGAAGATGTCAGCACCCCAGAAGCAGGCATCTGCCTCCTCGTTTTAGGAACACTCACACACTCGTAGAGCTACAGACTTGCTGGAAGACAAAGGCCCAAAAGGGAGGCAAGCATGCACGCACAAAAGCGGGGCTTAAATTAACAGTGCTGACGGTCCAGATTTTGCTCTCTGACACCTCTTAGAGAAGCATCCAACTATTTCACTGCCTCAGACTCTCAAGAGCAGTGAGAGAATGAGGGAAGAGTAAAAGTAACTTAAAAGAGGACAAGTTCTGGCATGACTGTTTCCTGGAGATGCTGTACAAACAGAAATGGGTGCATCGCCTGCCCATGTGCTTTGTAGACGGAGCGATGAAGCAAAACCCACTGCATATGTTACTCTTTATGCCCCCAGCAACAGAAGCATTCCTTCTCAACATCACGCCTTGGATTTCTATCATACGGTCTCTCAAGTCTGTAGGGCAGATGATCATGGGGTTGCATGTAGCAATTTGGTTGTGTGTGGTGGTGTTGAAGTGTGTGTGTGTGTGTGTGTGTGTGTGTGTATGTGTGTGTGAGTGTGTGTGTGTCTGTGTGTGAGTGTGTGTGTGAGTGTGTGAGTGTGTGTGTCTGTGCGTGCGTGTGTGTGTGTGTGTGTGTGTGAGTGTGTGTGTGTATGTGTGTATGTGTGTGTGAGTGTGTGTGTGTCTGTGTGTGAGTGTGTGTGTGAGTGTGTGTAAATGTGCGTGCGTGCGTGCGTGCGTGCGTGTGTGTGTGTGTGTGTGTGTGTGTGTGTGTGTGTGTGTGTGGAATGCTTGTGTATGAGCAGACATTTCTCCCCAGTGTTGATAGTCCCTATCTAATCTACTTCATAATTCACCCCAAAGGAAGGAGGGTGTTGGGGATACAGCTCTGTTTTTGCATAAGCTGTTTGTCCTTGTCTTTAAACCTGGTGTCATGTTCTTATTCTTATGTTGGAGGGAGGGGACACATTTATGGAGAACCGTGGGAGCTAGGGACTGATTTGTGCTGTGATGCCCATGAGGGATAGGACTTAGACCATGTTCTGAAGACAACCTGTGGCCCATGGGGCTGAACAGTGCAGAGGGCTAAAGATGCCCTAATAATGGGCCAGTCATGGGGCACATGCTTTTAATCCCAGCCCTCAGGAGGCAGAAGCAGACAGGTCTCTATGATTTCACGGCTAGCCTAGTCTACACGGTGAGTTCCAAGCTAGCTAAAGTTGCATGGTGAGACTCTGTCTCAAACAACAACAGTGAAGCATCCCACTGGGACCTATGGGATTTCTCCCTGAAGACTGTCGTGGAGGCTTTCTGTTAAAGGGATTGGAACCAGATCTGCAGGTATTGACAAGGTATTGACAGACCTGTGGGTATTGTAGGTATTGACATGTAAGCCACACAGAGAATTTATAACAAATATATAAAACTTAAGCCTGGAGGATTCATTTCCTTTCTGAGACTAGGGAAAGCCCCTCACACTTGGCCCACAAGCTTACATGGTTCTGAGAACATCGCTATGTTAAACGCTCTAACCATAATCCATTAAGCTGGTGGCCGGAGCTTTGACTTCCTCTCTTTCCCATCCCTGGTGTCTGCGGATGAGGACTGACCAGGAACATTTGGGAGATGTGGCTAAAAGGCAGCCGAACGAGGGGACGATAACATCCTGGGACTTCCTGTGTGCTTGACAGCCATTTCTCTCTCCTCAAGTTTCCGCTAGTCACTGAGGTACAGAGACCGCTCACAGGGACATCTGTTCTGTCTTGGGAAGGTGACGGGATTGCTGGGTTGGCGGGTTTATAGCAGACTGGTGAGGAGTGTGGGAGAAGCAGGACCGAATGTACAGGGTGGGAAAGTACCGCAGTGATGCCGCTAACCAGAAGACACACACGTAGTTCCTGTGTGTCTCTGTTGAGTGCGCATGCGCGCATACATGTGGAGTTGACGATGAGTGTTTTCCTCAACTCCTTTTGTATGTTTTTTTTTGTTTGTTTTTTTTGTTTTTTTTTCAGAAAACATTTCTCACGGAACCTGGAACTTGCCAATTCACCTAGGCTGGCTGACAGGGAGCTCCAGAGACTGGCTGCCCATCTGTACTTCCTCAGGGCTGAAATTATAGACACACACTGTTACATCGCACCCAAGTTTTTTTTTTAAGGAGTTCAGAGGTCTTGAACTCAGGTCCTCATGCTAACATGGCAAGCTTTTTACCAACTGAGCTATCTCTTTAGCCCCATACATATTTTTGAATTATATTTATCAGTTTAACCCTTGCCGTTTGAGAGGTTTCTCATTTAAAATAAATATTTATGTTCGCATCCTTTTCCTCCATTCACGCTATCTTGGCTCTCTGTGGGCATTAGACTCCTTCCATTTACGGCTACTGCTTATTGGTCCCCAAGTATTTGGATGGAAACACTTCATTGGCTGCAGGGAGCCTGGCTCTGGCCTCCTTGCAGGAGACATTGCCAGAGCCCCTCTTCTCCAATGGCAGCAGCTGCCTCATCCTGGGAGGTGCTTGGAGCCAATAGTACCAGGGGTACCTGGAGGCCAGGACATGCCCAGTGGCCTTCCTTCCTGGCCAGTCGGCTGCCTTTGGCCACCAGCTGCCAGTGTGCAGCCCCTCTCTGTAGAATCTGTGTGGCCATTCATTCCAAGCCTCCTGGAAAGGCAAAGATGCTTGTTATACTAGGTGAAGCTTATCTCCTGCATCTGCCAAGATCCACCAAGTTGTCCCCCTCCCTGCCCCTCATCAGCCCTCCCCAGCTTCCCTCCCTTTTCTTTTAACCCATCTTGTGGGATTTCAATAGCGTGTCCTTTTTTTTTTTTTTTTTTCCTTTGCTCTCTTCTTTCTGGTCAAGACAAGGTTGTCTCTCTGGGTGGAAAAAGGCCGTGTGTTCATGGTCTGCAGCTGCGTCTCAAAGGTACTTTGTTGGCCATTTATGAACTTGTCTTTGCTCATGTGGGGAAACAGGGAGATTCTTTGGCTCCCCCACCCAAGCTGAAATTGATGTTATTTCTCTGCCAGTGGTACCCAAGGAAAGGTTTTGTTCCATTTCCTCCCCTTTCAGGCTGAGCCCTATTTATGTCGGGAGCTGGGGCTCTGCCACGAAGGACCATTGTCGTTTCCACCAGCATCTGAGGCTGGCCAAATCCAGCAGCTGTGGGTTTATGCCTGCCCTCCCAAGGCTTATTCCCTTGACAACTTGTTCTTGTTTGGAGCGACTTGCCTTGTCTTTCTGTTGTGAGCCCCCTCCTCTCCTCTCCCCCTCTTCCAAAGTCACCCTTTTAGTTTTGTGAGACTTAAAATTAGATAGGAAAAGTGTAATCTCTCTCTCTCTCTCTCTCTCTCTCTCTCTGTGTGTGTGTGTGTGTGTGTGTGTGTGTGAGAGAGAGAGAGAGAGAGAGAGAGAGAGAGAGAGAGAGAGAGAGAGCACAGATAGGAGATTGGATCTGGTAAGGGGATAAAGACCCTGGGAGGTGGAGAAAGGGTTAGAGGGGCTGACCATGGGGTGAAGGGCGGGAAGTTTCACCATAAATAATAGGATCAAATTCATTATTATTTAGCCGATCACCAATTGCCTCCAAGCCAATTTTGTAAGCCTCACCCTCATCCTCACCCGCCCCCCCCAGAGTGTCAGATGGAACACCTAGGTGGCCCACTGGGACCCCTGACCTTTATATCCTGTTCCTTTCTCCCTCCTTTGCTACTTTTCTACTCGATAAAAGGAGAGAGTGAGAGATAATTAACAAAAAACATGGCCCTGGGACAATGAAGCAACTGGCCTTGGCCGGCAAGCAAGGAATCCTGGTTTTCTAGGTAGAGTTTCTCCCATCAATCTTTCCTTTAACCTCCCTGTTCGTGGAAGCAATAGGAACACCACCCCCCCTCCCCTGAGCAAATGCTTTCTTTTGACTGGAAACAAAAAAGGGGGCCCTGCAAAGACTGAGGTGAAATCTGGGTGGTATGGGCGCCTCACAATGGGGCCGCTGTTCCTGGCCGGGCTTGTGTTTTACAACAGGGGAGGGGCCATCGTGAATGGTCTGATGGCAGAGACAATCCCCCGATTCAGGCTACAAACGCATCTTCTACTCCACATGGAGCTGGGCAGAAAGGACGAAAGTGACAAAGAGCATGGGGCGGGGAGAAGGAAAACAAAATGTTTTCAGTTAAAAAAAAAATCTCTCATATCCTACACATCCTCAGAAGAGGTTCTGTGGAGAAGGCTTTTGGAGAGCCCCGGCCCACAACTCAAGGGCTTTGTCTGAATCCTGATTTATTGATGAAGCTTAAGCGACTTGCTAAGAAAGGCCCGGGGGTGTCTTTGTCTTGGAGATAAAGTACAATAGGCCACAAGGGCCAAGATCTCTTGGGATGCTCTCGGGTCTTGCCTCTCTCTTGCCCTCTCCTCCCTGCAAATGCCAGCAGACGCTGAAAAACCATCAGTGGTATGACTGGGAGTGCCGGGGACAAGCGGGGCCTCTTGAGGTCTTCTCAAGAGGGTATTATGGTCAGGGGAAATATTTGCGCTCTGAAGATGGCACACTCCATTTGTTAATGGCTCTCATCTGCCCCAGATAATCACCTCCCTCCCGGCTGTGGCTGTCAGGGGTGCAGCCACTGCCAATTCACAGCGCCCGCCCGCCCTCAGAGAAAGTACCCTTGTCTGTGGTGACCAAGATGGGGACATTGTGTTTACCTACTTGAGCAGAGGAGAAGGTGACTGTGAGGGCAGCCTGCATTGTAAATTACAATTAAAACAGAAATAGACAGTTCCCGATCTGCCCTGGGGCCCCCACCAATAAATTATGAGTGGACATTGGAGGAGAGCCCTGGAGAGAGCGTGCCCTGGGGAGATGTCCCCCAACCCCACAGTCTACCCAGAGGCCTTGGGGTCTGGGAATAGAGCTATTTGGAAGTCAAGATAGCCTGGCTGGCCACACAGACGCCCTGGGATCCTCAGGAGGGCCCCCACTTGTCCTTGGAGAGAGTCGAGGGAGCAGTCTGGATGTCTCTTCACTCAGTTGCTTGGAGATGGCTTACAGAGATTTTGAAGCTGGCCCCGCCTCTCCCTAAGATTCTTTTCCCTGTTGCCAGCCTTAAAGCCCACCAGAAACAGTGAGGGAAGGAAATGAAGAGTAAAGGGGAGAGGGGAGGAAAAAGGAAGTCTCTACCATCCACAGCGAAGAATGAGAATGAGTGGGGGTTTAATAGAGCCCAGTATCTCACTTTTGTTTAAAGTCTGAAGAAACGAACTACACAGGAGGCTGAGGCAGGCCAGCCTGGCTACATAGCAAGATCCTGTCTCAAAGAAACAAGAAAAAAAAAACATGAGGAAAAAAGGAGAGAGAGAGAGAGAGAGAGAGAGAGAGAGAGAGAGAGAGAGAGGTGGGCTTTATTACAGATACCAAGCAGATGCTGATCATTGACCAGGAACCAGGAAGGACATTAACTTTATGCTGCTGTAAGTACGCACATCCAATTATTTACCTAAGTTAGTTTTAAAATAGTTTTTTGGTTTTGTTTTGTTTTTCTTTTGGAGTTTTTGTTTTATTATCTTCTTAAAACATTGTCTGAAAAGCAATAGGCATTCCGAAATGTCTATCAGCCATGGGCTACATACAGTATATATACATGGCCTTGGTTACCCATCCAGGCTCCCACACTGAATGGAGCACTCTCCACTGGGGCGCTCGGGGTCAAGCGGGGCTTGAATGTGTGAAGGCACACTAAAGACTCAATACAGCAGCAGGCTTCTCCCGCCCCTCCATGACGATTGGATGGGGCAGCTTTGTGAGCCAGCCATGCCGGTGTGCAGTGGGTTCCATGCCCGCCTGAGGGCTCAGCTGTGCTCTTTAGCTGTAAAAGCAGGTAGTCCAGCCTGCCAACAAAGCGAAACTCGGAATGTGTCAACACTCTCCAGCTTGGTGACCCTGGGCCAATAACTTAACTCCTCAGTTACTATGACATCAGAACATCAGAGAAGAATAAATGGAACAATTCATATCAAATTCTCAGGGCAGACTGCTCACGGTCATGTAACAAATATTACTTATTACTAACGATAGTCTATGTGGCTGGAGAGGCAGCTCAGCAGTGAGGAAAGGGTGCTTATCATTCTTGAAGTTCAGTTCAGCGTCCACGTGACAGCTCACAACCACCTGTAAATTTCAAGGATCAAGGCCCTCTTGGGGTCTCCCTGGGCACCAGGCATGTATGAAGCTCATATCTATATGTGCAGGAAAAATGCCCACACGCGTAAAATAAAGTAAATACACACACACACACACACACACATTCTGAGAGTGGCAGCGTGCCGGGCTGCATGTTGCACACACACACACACACACACACACACTGCTCATCGCCCGCCTTGATTCTGCACAAGGTGGCTACACACACACACACACACACACACCAATATCTAATGCCATCTTTTTTTTTATGTGACATTACACACACACACACACACACACATTGAAACTCTTTTATGGTATCTCATTGTCCCTAGAATACACACACACACACACACACACAGTCAGGCAACAAAGTACTGAACATTTGGGGACTTTAAACACACACACACACACACACACACGTCCTAGAAACCACAAGTTCAAAATCACGTTGTTGTACACACACACACACACACACACACATGATGATAATGGACTAAACCTCTGAAACTATAAGTACACACACACACACACACACACATTTATAGGAGTTGCTGTGGGCTGGGCAGTAGTGGCGCACACACACACACACACACACACAGAGGAAGAGGCAGGCAGATCTCTGTGAGTTCGAGTTCACACACACACACACACACACACACAAGTTCCAGGACAGCCTCCAAAGCTACACAGAGAAAACACACACACACACACACACACAAAAAAAAAGTTGCTGTGGTCATGGCATCTATTCACAGACACACACACACACACACACACAAGATAAGACACTATGGCAGACCTGAAAGCAGTGAGCGACACACACACACACACACACACACAAAATGTGAGTGAACAAGGGTAAACCCGGGTTACTGACACACACACACACACACACACATTGGTTGCAGTGACAGCATCTGAGACAGACGTCAACCACACACACACACACACACACACATCTCTTCCCCAACCACACCCCGTTTCTCTCCCTCTCCACACACACACACACACACACACAAACCAATATCAAGTGCCTTCTACAATTCAATTATCACACACACACACACACACACACACAGAAAAGGTCCCCATTCCTGCCCTTAGGGTGTTCATGCTGCATTCTCTGAAGTTCACATCACCTGCCATGTGTATTTGGAATTATTTCCTCTCAGAAAACACACACACACACACACACACACATTCCTGGGGATGGATCCAAACCTTTGTGCTTCCCTACACACACACACACACACACACAGTTGCTTCATGAAGTTCTCATCAGCAGCCATTATAATACACACACACACACACACACACATAGGGGGGCCCAGCTACCCATAGAGCATGGAGAGGAGACACACACACACACACACACACAGTCATGGGACTCAGCGTCTCATTCTTCATATGTTGACACACACACACACACACACACACAGCTCCTCATCCCTGCTGATGGGTGTTGTCGGGGGCCAACACACACACACACACACACACAGGCTCAAGGTCAGAGAGTTCAAAACTAGTAAGTCATAACACACACACACACACACACACACTACAGTAGGATGTTTGATCTTGGCCTTGAGTGTCCTACACACACACACACACACACACACTGAGGTGTGGTTGGTTACTCTTGACTCTCAAGGCCAACACACACACACACACACACACAGTATGGTTACCAAATGCTTGGAGAATTAAGGAAGAAAACACACACACACACACACACACATACCATGTTCCCCTTTTTGGTTGGGGTATTTAAGAATACACACACACACACACACACACATCAGTATTCACTGAATTGCCCTCCTGATTCTACCCTAACACACACACACACACACACACACTTTACCTGCCCTT
>NC_048597.1:6548975-6573108 GCF_003668045.3 Cricetulus griseus | reverse complement strand
ACATATACACACACATACACACATACACATACATATACACACATACATACACACACACACACATACACACATACATACACACACACACATACACACATACACATACATATACACACATACATACATACACATACATATACACACATACATATATACACACACACAATACACAAACATACATATATACACATACATACACACATACATACACACACATACATATACACACATACATATATACACACACATACACATACATACATATACACACATACATATACATACATACATACATATATTTACAGCACATGTATGTGGGTTTTTTTTCTAAAAATTTACCAAATACTCCTGTAAAATGTAACACTAACAAGAATGAAGAAGTGTGTACATACGCTCATATCCACAGAATAAATGAGATGATATAATAAACTTTTCCAGTCGAGTTTCCGTCTCTTCCAACAGCCCACCAAATTAGGAGCCGAGCAACAGGCTAATCTAGCAATAAGGTCAGAGCCATTGTGACCACTTCCTTTCTACATGGTTCCGCTCTGAATATAACCACTTAGGGGGCAAGCCTGCAGAGCCTGCAGAGCCTGCAGAGCCTGAGCCAGCACTGCACATCGGACCATCCAGGTCTTTCCAAAGAATTGCCTGGTATGTATGGAAGGCATATGTTTGCAACGCTGGGCAGAAAGACATCATTACCGTACTGAGGTTGCCCCAGTCCCTCTCTGGATAATGAGTAAGCTATTTGGAATCTCGAACTGTTTGTGTGACATTTCAATAAGTAATGCAGAGATTTGACAACATTTCCATATTCCTCTTTTAAAGCCCAAGGCCCCTGCCTTAATCCAAGCTCTTTGGCATTTATTACTGTTTGTTACACTAACAAGTCAGATTATGAGAATTCTAATGAAGGCTTCCAGTGAAAAAGTCCGTGATTAAAATGCCATAATAACAGTTGCATGCATTTCTGTGCCTGATTACCATAATCTATTTAGTGCAAGTAAACACACAAACAGACGGAGAAAGCCCACTGACACTTGGGCTGGGGGAGAATTTGAAATGCGAGGGAGACAATGTAAATATGTTAATGTCTTTGTGTATTCTTTTCATCTCTCCTTTCTCATCCTTGCCTTTTTTTCCCCTTCTTTTCTGTTTGCTAATGAGGAGACATGCCATCCCATGTGGTCCCAGCTCTATCAGGCTGAGGTATATTTGGGGGCCATCTGCTGGGGCCAGCATCCTAAACAATGCCACCCAGAAAGTGCTGGATATATTTGCAGCCACCTTTGACACTGTGGAATAGAAGAAATGAGATCTCAGATGATGGCCTTTGATGTGCTCGCTCTGAACATTTAGTTCAGCTGTTACTCCATTACAAGGCCCAGACAAGCACGGCCATCCTGTGGCCTGTCCCCCGCCACCCTCCCCCACAAACACCACATTGTCAACAAATTAAAAGCCATCATTCCAGGTTTCCAAATTAGTCTCCCTCCATATCTCTGCTGGCTTCGTTATTTTTAATTCTTCATAAAATGCCAGGCAGGAGGCAGAATGCCCTTTCCACTGGGAGGGGAACTTTGCTGAAAAGTGAAAGGAAACGTTTGGGTATAAAACCAGGGTAGTGGTGACAGCCCTGCTTGAGCAATAACTTGAAGACATTTGCTAGAATCCCAAATACATTGCAAAAAGGAGACAACAGAAGTGCCTTTGTGTTTTAAAGGAGGAAGTAATTTCTTAAAACATGAACAGGTAGGCTTCTGGCTTCATCTGAATAAAGACAGAGGGCCTGAGAAAACAGACAAAAACAAAACAAAAAACAAACAAACAAACAAAAAAAAACCAACAACAACAACAAAAAAAAAAAACCCAAAAAACCAAAAAAACAGCAACCCAGAATTAATTGGATTAATGCTTTAAAGAACACTAAAGAAAAACTGAACTTTTGGGATCCACACATCTTAGGCCTGAAGATAATCATATTAGTCCTTGTTTATGAATACATTTTTGCTCTTATTTCCAAACAACAATTTTAATTTGATTTTATCTTGCAAGTGCCTGAGTGTATACAGATGGGCAGACGTGCGGAGGCTGGGTGTCAACTCTGGATGTCACTTTTCAGGTGCCACCCAACTGCTTTTTGTGACAGGGTCTCTTTCTAGGACCCAAGACTCACAAATTAGTCTATGCTCTCTACCCAGTAACTCCCCTGCCTCCTCCTCTCTGAAACTGGAATAACCAGTGTGAGTCACCACCCCTGGGGACCAAACTTAAGCCCTGTACTTGCACAGTGAGTGCTTTACTGACTGAGCTCTCTCTCCAGCCTGCCCAGCATTAATCTTGAGGCAAATCAAAACATCAAAACATCCTGGAAGACTGGTTTGCAGGGAGCATGAATGAGTAAGCTACTTTTTATTTTCTTTCTTTATTTACTTTTTACTTTTTTATTTTTTTATTTTGCTATGTTCTCAATGCTTTCCCTACGTAAATATATTTCATCCTTACAATAAATCTATGAGGAAGATACGGGGACAAACAAGGAAACTGTGAAACAGAGAAGTCCAGAAACATTTGCAATGACTCAAGTTTAAAAAGGGGGAAATTCGGGAGTACTAATCCGGACAGTCTGGAAGCAAAATGATCAAATTGTATTCTCCATAGTTTAAGAATCATGTGTTTTAGTGGGAAACTATTTCTCAATAGAAACAATGTATTGTTCACAGATGTTTGAGAGAGCATAGACTAATTTGTGAGTCTTGGGTCCTAGTAAGAGACCCTGTCACAAACAGAGTTTGACCCATAGCAATCATGCAGTGTGAGCTTATGTCCACTGAAACACAATATGATAATAATCATATCATTATTCCTAGAAGAGACCACCATTTCCATTCCTGTGCATTTTAGCATGGGCTATCAGGCACTTTTTAAAGGAAAATGATTTTTAAAGAGGCCACAGGGTACAAAGAATTATGACCCCTTCTTACTCAGAGCAAAGCAGCCCATTGTCTGGCCACCCTGCCCCACACTTACCTGCAAGACAGCACGCCAATCACCATATGCACCAAATAATCACAGGGGCAGGTTAAAGAGATAGACACCCCCTAATTTGACCAATTTGGCATTTGGGGAGCTGTCTGTTTGCCCCTATCTTGGGAATTTTTAAACAATGGGTGAGAGAGAAATGAAGGGAGGCAGACACTATTTCAGAATGAAGTCACTAAATGGAAGCAGCTGTGGCCAGCTCCTCCACGCAGTAGCGATGGGCCATTCCCACCGACGAGCAGAAACATCCAGCTCCCCGGGGCCTGTCCTCCAGTGGCTCTGCGGCTGGGCAACCTCTCCTCTTACACAGTGATTGCGACTTGCACTAGCGTGATACTGTTCATCCCCCGTGCTCTGGCTTGAACCACTGGACAGTCCCAATAGGCAACTGCACTGTCCTCTGCAGGCCCCTGCACGCATCTCCAACTCAACATACCCAGTGTTTCCTGCTCAGTGCTCCATCTCGGGCGACAATGCAGGTGACGCCTTGTCCATTATGCCCCTCAAGCTCAGACAGCCAATACAACCAACCCTGCGTTACTCTACACTTGCACTTGTCCATGTGAAGTCAGTCACCAAGCCTTATTGGTTGGACCTCCTGACGGGCTTCTCCCGTACCTTCTATCTCTTTATGTACACCACTGCCCAAAGCCGGGGTCTGTGTCAGTCTGCAAGGGACTGGTAAGCAAGTACCACAGATGTTTGTTTTCCCACAAGTACACAGAATCAAAGTATTAAAGGCAGGAAGTGGTATTTTCCTTGGCACTTTCTCCTTGGTTTGTAGGTGGCTGCCTTCTTCCTGATGAGCCCTCTGTATGTGTGTCCTAGTACACTGTGGCATTTATTTCTTGAGAAGTTAACTGCAAGAGCGTGATAGTTACATCATTCCCACCTCAGTTCTTCCCCCAACCCTCCCCATGCCTCCTCCACTCCCTCTCAAATTCACGACCAGCACACTCATGTCCATGACCTCTCCTCCCATGTGCAGTAGCTGGGTTCACAGGACCAGGCACACATCACCTCCTATTGAGCAGGCCTTATGTCTAGCTGGACGGCTGTTGGTCTCCCCAAATATAGGAGCTACTATTGCAATCTTGGCATATCTTGCCAGGCTGGTCATAGTTGTGGTCTGTAGGCCTTACAGCTGGGTGGGAATGTAGATTGCTTTTCTCCCTGGTACCTTCATCTTCTCAGGGAGGAGGCTTCTAGGTCACTTCCCACTCGATTCCTGTATCCAGAGGGTGTGGTGTCCTCAGCATTAGAGTCTTAGCTTCCAGTTCTGGGCGTGACCCGAGGCAAGAGCAGCAGCCTATTTTGTTTGGGGAGTCTCTTGGATTCCCCTGACCAACTATTTTGAAGGGAGTTTTGCTTGGCCTGGCACTAGGGTTTTGTTAACCTGCGGCTCTTAGGGGGCACTTCAGGTGATAGAATTTCATCGCAACCATCTATTTTGTCTACATGTATACTTACATATTGCCTGTGTATTTTAAATGTAAGTAAAAGAATGTTTCCTTATGGATTTTCCAATCATCCTTCGTGTTCTTTATTCCCCACCCCTCCGTCTTCCTCTACACTGCCCTCCTCCTCCCCCCCCTCATCCGAGTTGCCCCTTCATAGCACCATCGTCTCAGCGTCCGCCTCTCTAGAGAAGCTGTGGAAAGCAGTGTGAGGATTCCCAAAGGCTAAAAGTAGATTCCCATGTGACCCCCTACCCCACTCCTCCGCGCATGCCCAGAGGACTCGGCATTCTACCACTCGGATCCTTGCACGGTCACCTTCTTTACCCCTCTATTCACAGTAGACAGGAAACGGAAACAACCTAAATGCCCTTCAGGTGACGAACGGATAATGAAAACGTGGTGCATACACAAGGGACTTTTATTCAGCTATAAAGAAAAATGAAATTTGCAGGTAAATAGGCGGAACTAGAAAATATTACACTGAAGCGAGGTAACCCACACCCAAAAAAGGCAAATCCTGCATGTTCTCTCTTATTTTTCAGATTCTAGCTGAGTTTTCAGATGTGAGAATATCGCCTGAAGTAACCGTAGATTCCAAGAAAGTAAAAAGGAACCGTGGGGTGGGGTGGAGTGGGGAAAGGCACCAGCTTCCTCATATAAAGGCAATAGTCACCTTAGATTAAGATACACCCTCGTTTTAATTTAAATAAACACCGTGTCCAACTGTAGTCACACGGTGGGAGCCAGTGAGGGTTCCAGTGCACTGACGGTAGGGAGCACAATTTAGCCTTCATCATTTCTCATTACCAACGAAGCCCTGAGTGTCGCATGACTTCTGTAAGATCCTGTGTTTTCCACACTATCTAGTAGCCATATATTTCTCCTACTATTAGAATAAGACCTAATAAATGATTTATTTTGAAGAAAACGGCCGTGATCTTCTTTCAGGTCAGCGCAGTCCCCTTGGCCACTCTTCTGGTCTTTTCTATTGCCCTGTGTTACTGCAGTGGAACACTTGAGGCAACCAACCTTAGAATGGTCTATTTGTCTCATAGTTAGGGAAGTTCAAGTCCAAAATCAGGCAGCTTCATGACATTAGCTTCTAGAGAGGACAGTGGTTGCCAACAATGGGAACATGTGTGAGAGAAAAGGGTGTCATCATTGTCCTTCCCCGGAAGTGTAATGGGCTTAGCTGCCACCCATGTGCCCTGACCCTATGTTGGAAATAAAGAGGACCACCAGGTCTTTTCTAGAAATTTCTTCTGACAGTTTCAGGACAGTCACAGTTATCCTGTGGAGGATCATAGCAACTAGCAACATCCTTACTTAAGAGTATGTCAAGAATCAGTGGCTGTTGAAAAATTTAATTCTTATTATTGAAGATAATTCCAGAGTGTGGCAGACACGGTTGGTTCTCGCAATATCCATCTTCTTTTATTTCCTTCCGCTAAACCCTGAAAGCTTTGAGGGTAGGAATGACTCTGCCCTGGGTGGTAGATAGGATTCAGATTCTGTTGGTATTATAATGGTAACACTTGCAGCAGAGACATGTCCCTTCAGAGGTCCCAAAGAGCTCTACTCAGCATTCAGAAATTGGGTTTCCATTAGGTTTAGCCCCATCCGAAGACCGGATAAGATAAAACTATGACCTAGACAAAGCAGAAGGCCATCTCCCTCTGGCGTTGAAAACAGAGGACTCACCAGGTCCTGCACGCCACTCTGGGATCCAGTTCCTTTTCTCTCTTCTACGTGGTTCCCATGATGGCTCTTCTGGCCTTGTCGACCATGTCAGGGATCCAGCCAGCAGGAGGCGAGAATGCTGCCTCTGCTGTGTGTCTGCCCCACTCCCATATACAACCCCCTGGCCAGAAGAAGGCTGGGCAACACAGTCCCTAAGCAGGGTGCGCATGCGCTCCACCAGAGGCCAGAAGAAGGCTGGGAGACCCCGTCCCTAAGCAGGGTGCATACGCCCTCCACCAGAGGCCCTGTTGCACGCAGAAGGGTCACAGATGTGGAGGTGTCATCGGCAGTGCTCTCCCACTGCACTGACTCGGGGGCAGTGAGTGACTCAGTGACACTTCCTGTCTGTCTTGCTTCATTCTTCTCCTTCACACAAATCAGTCTGTTATCTTTAAACTCGAATTTACTGAGCTTCTCAGGACACAGGAACAATGGAGACAGATTCTTGGCCAAATTATCCCAGGAATGGCTCTGAGCACAGTTCCCAAGGGTCCTCATCACCCTCTGAAACCTCATGGATCCAGGCCTTTACTGTCCTCATCTCTCTCTCTCTGCATTCTGGTCTTCCAAGCTCCCACCAGAATGCCCCGTTAATCTCTCTTTGCAGCATTTTAGGGCTACTCTAGCCCAAAACTCTTACACACCCCTCCCACAAACCAGTTCCAAGGTCAGGTTTATCACAGCAACGACCCTACTTCTGGTACCAATTTTTCTTATTTTCTTTTCCCATTGCTGTGAAAAAAAACATATTCAGACAAAAGAAACTTAAGAATAAAGACCTTACTCTGGCTACTACAGTTCAAAGGTCAGTCTGTCACGGCGAGGAATTCGAGGTCCCAGTCACAGCCAGAAAGCAAAGAAAGGTGCACACATGATGCTCAGCTCTCTTTCTCCATGTCTGCAACCCAAGATTCCATCCAGGAAATGGTGACACTCCAGTTGGCCGGCTCTCCCACCTCAATCAAGATAATCCCCCTCAGACCTTGCAGAGGCCCATTCTCTGTGTGGCTCTAGATAGAGCTTGTCAAGTTGGCAATTAACACCAACTGATACAACACCATATTATCTCAAATGAATACTGAGGTAGCAAAAGTCATGGTAATTTTGAAACTTTTATTTTTGTTTGTTTGTATAGTAGGGCGGGCACAAGCCCATGCCCACCACAGATCTCACAGGTGGGTCACAGGCCAACCCTTAGAACTGGTTCTCTCCTGCCACCTTGTGGCATCGACGGGTGGGTCATCCGGCCTGCAGGCAAGTATCTACCTGGGAGCTAGTTCATTGGTTTTATACTGGGGGTTGTGATAATAGCATTTTTAATGTAATGTTTGGAAAAGTAAAGATGCCGTCTGTTTTGTTCCCGGTGGGAGCTACAGGAAGATGGCTCGTGACATAAAAGTTTAATAAATCTGCTGCATTGTTTGCCTAAGACAAATGTTCCTTGGCTAATAAAATGCTATCGCACACTTGTGCTGCTCCGTCCAACTACTTGGGAAAGCCATTAGCAAATCTTTGAAAGGGCTGGAAATTGTAGCAGATGCTGAATTCTAGCATGCCAGATGTGGAAACCCGTTATGACTCGTAGCTCAGCGCTTTGAAAGAGAAAATTAACATTTTATTCTTCTATTCTGTGAAGCCACAACAATCACCATTCCAAGGGGAGGTCACATGTTTTTCCTGAACGAAATAAATAAATAAATAAATAAATAAATAAACAAATAAAAACTGAGCATTTAAATTAGCTGTCAGCCAGCCTGCCTCATACAACATAAGCTGGGACCACAACAGTTAAGTGACAATTTGTCAACACCTATCGAAGCTACAAATGCACAGCCTGTGATCCAATAATAACCCTGGGGACTTATCATCATGACAGACAGTGCCTGCACAGACAGAAGCTTACAAGGTAAATTTGTTACAGTATTGGTTATAATAGTAAAATGTTGAAAACGATCTAAATCTGCATGTCTTTTGTCATACGGGTAAATTATAGTTTAGCCATGTGACAGAAAGGAATTTCTTTTTAAGAAGGAGGCTTTAACACACTGCTAAGAAGAAATCTCCAAATTACTGACTGGAAGAAGAAGGTGTGCACTACATGCATGTAATGGCCATGGGCGCCAGAAGAGGGCGCCAGATCCCCTGGCCTGGAGCTTGGCGGGTGCTGGGAATCAATTCCAGGTCCTCTGGGACAGTGGCCAGTGCTATTAACCACTAAACCATTTCTGCAGCCCCTACACACGATTCTTTTTGAAAAAGAAACTTGTACGGAAATCTGTTGTACTAAATGATAGCATTGGTATAAAAAGAGAGATGTGGCATTTATACTCATTTTTACACTGGAAAGATAGACAAGAGATGATAATTTAGTAAAGGAACCGTGAGCGCCTGCCTTGAGTTCCAGCACTCGAGAGCAGAGGCAGGAAGAGCTCTATTAGTTTGAGGTCAGCCTGGTCTACATAGTGAGTTTCAGGCCAGCCAGGGCTACACAGAAAGATCCTGTCAAACTCACAAAAACATGTATTTACTTATATGTTTGTTTGTTTTTCTTATTTATATTTTATGTGTATGGTGTATGGTTGTTTTGCCTGGATGCATATCCTGTGTTCTACATGCCTGCAGTGCCCATGGAGACCAGAAGAGGGCACTGGGGCCCGCGGAACTAGAGTCCCAGGAAGCTGGGAGCAGCCATGTAGGTGCTGGGAATTGACCACTGGGCATCCAACCCTCCAGTTCCAAGAAGCACATTTTCATTGTTTGTGTTTATTATTGCTGTTGCTGTTTTGAGACAAGGTCTCTCTATTAAGAAGCACTGGTTCTGTTTTTAAATTTCAATAAATTTGTGTGTAGGAGCTGGAGAGATGGCTTAGTGGGTAAGAGCACTGGCTGCTTTCCCAGAACCTGGATTTGAGTCCCAGCACCCACACACCTTCTCACTACCATCTGTAAGTGCAGTTTCCAGGGATTTGATGCCCTCTTCTGTTCTTTGTGGGCACTGTGTGTACCTGATTCGTGTGGCATGCAGGCAAAGCACCCATACACATTTTTAAAAATCTGTTTAAAATGTGTGTGTGTGGTGCACGCATGTCTGTTCACGTGTGTGTGTGTGTGTCTCTGTGTGTGTGTGTGTGTGTGCGTGTGTGTGCGTGTGTGTGTGTGTGTGTCTCTCTCTCTCTCTCTCTCTCTGTGTGTGTGTGTGTGTGTGTGTGTGTGTGTGTGTGTGTGTGTGACCCCAGTGTTGAGGCTCCAGATGTGCACTGCCACATCCGGTTTGATCATTTATATAGGCTCTGGGGACCTGAACTCTGGTCCTCATGCTTGTGTGGCAAGCAGTGTGCTGAGTTAGCCATCGCCCCAGAGTCAATTCTTGGGAATTTTTGAACTATGTGAGTACATCACCTATTCAAAAGCAAATGAATTCAAAAGACATATATAAATATAAACGTATGTATGTGTGTGCAACATATATATATATATATGTATATGTATATACATATATATATATATCACAGGAGAAAAATGAAAGACTTGAATTTCTGTGTTACAATAGGAAAGATGGACACAACTGTAAATGTCAGGCAACAACTTGGAAAAATGTAACAGTGCTCTCACCATCTGGAGCTCGTGTCCTCCCTTCTGTGGGGCAGAGAGAAACAGAAGAAACACCATCATAGACTTTTTGGGGGGGGCGGGGAACCTGTCATCATTTTGACCTAGTGGATTTTATTCTGATGTGGATATTTGAAGAGCATATATCATGTTTCCAGATGTGTTGGGGGTGTGTGTGCATGCATGCACACATCTGCATGTGATCATATGTGTGTGTGTGCGTCTGTGTGCATGCTCACACATGTGTGTGCATGTCCATGTGTGTGCTCACACATGCATGTGTGTCATGGGTATTGCACAGAACTGAAGAAGGTTAAAAGGACAAGCCACAGGACACAGTATAGAAGATACTACTTCATGCTTGAAAAACAAGAGAAAGCTTTAAAATATCCTCCAAATACATAAAGAGCATTTCTGGACTTCTCAGGACACTGCCACCTTAGGTGTCTGTGGGAGCCTGAAGTGGGGAGGGGCAGAGAGGTCAGTTGTACCAAGGAGACTTTCTTTTACCCAAATGTTCTTTACACAATTTGAGTTCTACTTTCAGCCAGGGTGACAGGGTGCCCCTTCAAACATTGTAAAGGGGTAATCCTGGCTCACACATGTCTTCCTTCCTTCCCACTTCCTCTGGTACCCCCTAACAATGCCACCTGTAGATGCCACCTACACAGAGAGCTTCTACCCAAAAGATACTCCCAGAGTCTTCAAAAAACCAAAACCACAGAATGCAAGTTCTGTCTTGGTCACCAAACCAGCCGAGGGTGTTTATTTTTACAAGAGCTCCCATTCTCCCACTAGCCAACTGGAGTCATTTAAACCTCAAGGGATCAGTTTCCTATCACATCCAATGTCACCTTAACAGCTCTTCAAGGGGTGGGCGCTGGGACTCTTCAGATAGTTGGAGAGGGAGGGGTGAGAATCCTGTCAGGCCCAGAACAGCCTGTGTTTAGAACTGAAGATCCAAGGGCCTTAGGAAGAGCCAAGGATGAACTGAAAAATCAGAATGGGGTTTCTCAAACTCCAGTGTACCCAGCATCACCTGGTAACCTCACTTAGTAAAGATGTCTCTTCAGCTCTGAGTGGGCCTGTGACTTTGTTTACAACAAACACCCGTGTCCAAGGATCTCACACATCTGGAGAGGTGTGGGCTGCAATGGAGGGTCCTCCTAAAGCTCTCAGCTTCCCCGAAGGGGCACGTTGCTAAAATGAGGTAAAGTCAAAACTGAAATTCCGCCTGTGTGTTGGAGAACAATAACCAATAGCATGGAGAGGAAGACAGAGAGCCGGAGTTACTGGAAGGGAAGAAGCAAGACAAGAGTTCATCCTCGGATCTTTCTCTGCACCCTTCCCCAAACCCGAAATACCAGCGCGTAATGCCGGCCTTCTGGGTACTGCTCTGTGGCTGCTGGCTACCGCCACCCCTCGGAAGCGAAGCAGAGGACCCTGGCTAAGGACTGGGAGCAGCGAAGTTTGCAGGAGGATCTGACAGCCAGGCTTCTGCCTCAGGCAGCCAGAATTCTTCCTGGCTGAGGATTCACTCATGCGGGTCTACTGATTCCCACCAAGCCCAGCGTTCGAGAACTTTACTTCAGTCACCCATTAGTGGATCATTGCAGCCACATCTCATCCCAGTCAATTGTCCCCTCCCCCTCGGTGGTTGGGGGGGGGTTCCGTGGTTGGGAATGGCCTAAAGCCAATGGGCAGTGGCCAGGTTAACTAGAGGGGTAATCATGCCGCTGACGCTATTGTCTCTGTGGTACTATCTTACCACTAGCCCTCAGTCTGTCCCAGCCAGCTCCTCCCTGGGAAAGACACCAGACCTGAGCGCAGGGGCAGGGACAGGAGAAAGAAGGTGGCGAGGGTAGAGAGTTCTGGGTGACAGGAAACTCAAGGGAGCTCGGGGTGGAGGAAAGCTGGGCCCTAGAGGAAGGGGGAGTGGGGAGGATTGGACGAAAGGATAGAAGGAGCCCGTGCAAAAAGACGGGAAAGAGCCTTGAATGTCCTACTTCTGAGAATGGGTGCACGGGAACAGGTGAGAAGCAACGGAGGTCAGGACCCCTGGGGCCGCAATACTCAAAGATACATTGCAGCACCTCATGTCTGATTAGTGTGGCGGCTTCCAAATAAAATGCTTTTCTGCGGCTCTCCAGCCAGGGTTCCTCCTGGATCTACCCTCCAGGTAGGCACTGGGAATAATACAAATACCTCCTATTTCCTCTGTCGCAGAACCTGTAGGTGCCTGGGGACCTGTACTCTCCTACCCTTACCTCCCTCTCTGTGGGTTAATTCTGATGAGTCAGGAGCTTAGTTCTGGAGCAGTGGACCACTCCTGACTCTGTCTGGAAAACCCAGCATGGAAACAGTAAGGACCTAGGGCCTCCTGAACACTTAACCTAGCAGGGCAGGAAGGAGAATGGAAGTTTAGAACGAAGCTGTGGTATATTTAGGATCCAGCCCCTGTCTTGACCTCTAATCGTTGGTATCTGTAAAATGGGAACAATGATACTTCCATACCAACACCACAGAGGCTGTTGGGAAAATTGGTTTGTATGCTGAACCCAACAGAAGTTCATTTCCATCTCTGTCCAGTCCTACCCAAATATCACTCCACCAGGAAACTGGGCCGAGACAGGGGTTCATTTCAGTGGCATGGATCATTAAGGGCAGGTGGCTGGGACTTGGGATAAACGTTCACACCTCTCCAAGACTCAGTTTCCTCGTTTCTAAAATGTGAGGCATGTTACTTTTCCAGCCGCTGAGAGGAAGCCGGCCTAAAAGCAAATAAGTGCAGGCAATGGCTCAGGTAACCATCCCTGTCATTCTAAAGGCTCGCACATATCCCACAGCCCAGAGTAAAGACTTACCAGGTGTTTTGTTTAAATATCCAACATATCTCTGCCTACAGATCACGCACTAGTTCACGCACAATTGCCCGACTGTGCCTTCAGAAACATTCACCAAGTGCATGCCACCTGCCAGGCCGCCTGCAGAACAAGACACTGGCAAGGCCCAGCTGGCCCCTGAGTTCTGACTTCTGACTAGTCTTATGGCACACGTTTGAGTCCTAAAACTGCTGTTCTGCGTTCCTTCTGGCTTCCGGATCTCCATCCGTCACCCCCACTCTCCAGTGCCAGAAGCCTTTCCTGCCGCCCTCACCCCCTTCCCCAGAGGGTTCTGCGCAAGGACACCGCTCTCCTTGGCAGCCAGGCAACCTGAATGCTAGTGGGGTCCAAGGAAGGGAAGGGAGAGAGCCAGGACGAAAGGCGGAACCCGGGAAGCCGTGGGAGGTCTGAGCCCGGGAGCCCAGCGACGTCCACCCCAGCCGGTTTGGCACTGGCTCCTCCTGGGCCGCCAGGCTGTGGAGCAAAGGCCGGCCCTGACACGCACCCGGCCTTTTGTGCGAAGGAAACACAAAGGAGAGGGAAAAACACGTCTTCCGTTTCGAAGGAGGGGGCCAACAGTTCCAGGCGCCTAGGCCGGCCAGGGAGTGCCTGAGCCTGGCTGGCGGATTAGCCTAAGTAAGTGAGCACTCAATTCCTGAGGAAGGCTCCTTGGTCCAGCTGCACACGCGGGTGGGAAGCGCAGCTCCGGGACCGCCCTGGACACACAGGCAGGGGCTGGATCCCGACAAGCGCGAAATTTGTCTCTCGACCAAGAAGGGCAATCGAGGGCCAACCCTGTCTAGTTTCCAATGGCGGGGCGGGGGTGGGTGGGTGGGGTGGCGGTAAAGGAGACACAAGCAAGTGTCTCCAGCCTCCAACGTCCTCCAGAGCCAGAGACCCGGGAACACAGATGGCACCCAGGCCGCAAGCAGCTCGGATGAAAGGAAGGCAGCCGCCGATGGGAGGAGGAGACAGGGGCTGCCCGTCAGAGCTCCTGACTTCGGGAGCGAGGACCACGAGATGCCGCCGCACATCCTGGAACTGCCCGGACAGCCTGGTCACAGGGAAAGGGGGTGTGGAGCGACTAGGAGCGAAGGAGCAGAGCAAGCAAGCGCTGCGCTCCTTTCTGCTTTTCCAGGTTCTACACTCTCGCCGGGGTGGAATGGATCCCCAACTTTCATCCCCGTCTCCAGCAACTGGACCAAGTGTATAAAAAATGTCAGCCTCTGACTCTCACAGACTTCCGACAGGCAAACCAGTGGAACCAGAGCTCCGGGATGCTTCCGGAGGCCACACTAGCCTGGGCGGCTGCCACCTAATCACCCGCATGTTTGTTAGCTAGGTTGGCAGCCGCACAGCTCCACGCCCCAGCTGGTGGCCCCACAGAGCGCACCCCACACACACGCCCTCTCTGCGGTTTACCCCAAAGGCCCGAGAGTGGTCCTCACATGCCCAAGCTCCTAATGCCCACCCCAAACCCCGTGTGGCAGATTCTGCTAATTGAACGGTTATGGGTCATCCTTGTAACCGTTGGACGACATTATCTCCACGCTTCAATTCTTCATGTTTTAAATACATATTTAACGGATGGCTGCAGAGCCAGCTGGGAAACACCCGGGTTGGAAAACAATGATCCAGAAGGCAGGAGACTAGGGCAAACGCGAGAGCCCACTCTCTAGGGTGGACCCCAGAGGGAGATTTAGTAGCACCTAGTGGGAGGCGATAGCCCGAGTTTTCGTGTCTGTTCTGACTTTGCTACAAGATCAATTACTGATTGTCTGCTTCGCTTGCTGTTAAAACTTTACATATGCGAATTAAAATACCAAGCAATGGAAGTAACCTGAGAAAGAACGGTGAAAACTCCGTGAGAAAGAATTGGGCTCCTATGTATCTGGGGGGAGAGGGGGGACACGACACGGACTAGCATCCGAGATCAGCACAGAAAAATACACAAACAAACAAACAAACAAATTTGTGCTAAAAATGTCTGAATGTGAGGAACAGTTGGTGCTGGGGAGAGAAGTCGCTGTCTCTATGCTTAGGGATGCCAACTGCTTGAGTCTGTGGTAGGCAAGGACCACCTGTACAGGACTGGAGATGTTTGTTGCTGGAATCAGTTCCTAGATTTTCACTTCTGTAAAATGGGTGAACATGTAGTTATCTCTAGACTACTCCAGACAGTTCCTCAGATCGGGTTCCTCCGCCTTTTGTTTGTTTGTTTTCGATGGGGAGCCCCACCGCTGCTAGCTAGGAATGCGGTTCAAGTATCAACTCCCCTTTAGGGCCTCAGATAGTTCTTTGCAAATAATGTTGCCCTAAAACCCACCATGCGGACGCCGAGGTGGAGCTGGAACTACTGCGGCTGCGCTCCCTTGCTAATAAGTGGGAATGGGGGTCTTTAACCGGCTATGCTGTGCGTTAGTGCGATGGCTGTGTGAACATCTCATCTTTGCGGTTTCTCCTGCTTCCTTGCCGGCCTGTGTTCTCCAAGGCCGTGCTCCCACCTGGGGGCGCTACCGCCTGCCCTCCGAACAGCAGCAACGCCACCAATTAGAAGCGGCGTGTTCATTGCTCCGTTAGCCTTTACTTGTGCAATCTCAAATGTTCACAGGATGAACTCCGCCTGATAGAGACCGGCGGCGGGAAAACAGTCGCGCAGGATGGGTTACCAAGGACTCCAGGTGTGGCTCGCAGCCTCCACGTACACCCTAGGACATTGAATTGGTTGGCTATCTGACGAGCTTTTGGAGTCCCCACACGACTCCTTGCCCCGGCCTGACGCTACGGTGACTATATTTTTATCTAAAGTTGCAGATGTCCCCTCTCTCCCAGGGTCCCTAACCCTCTCTACCACCACCCCACCTAGCTGGCCCTCCTCCTCCCTCTCGCCGGTTCCTTTCCCTCCCCAGTTCCCTCCTCCCGTCCCTCAGCAATCTCTCGACCGCGGGCGCCCATTGGCTGTGCGGTGAGAGGAGGCGTGTGCCTGGCCGGGCGGGTTTCATTGAGTGGAATTAGCCGGATGACATCAGCTTTGCAGCCCCTCGGGCCGGCCCAGCTCATTGGAGCCGCTGCCCCTCCAGGAAAAGCGCATTGTTCCCGCCCCCGGCCGGACCACCACCACCGCCGTCGCCACTGCCTCCACCCGGCTATAAAAACCAGCGGAACCCCAAAGGTGTGGATGCTTATTACAGACCGAGCCAACACCAGCACCGGCAGCCAGGTTCTCCTCTGCAGCCAGCACTGCGAATCGAATTCACAGTAAGTGCCCCCGCCCCTCAGCTGCCCAAGCCTAGATCTCCAGGACCGACTTTCCCAACTCGGCTAGGACCTAGGATGCGCCCTTGCGTGCTGGCCTGCTGGCCGGGCCCCTGCCCCTGCGTGCGGGTCAGCTACACCCAATAGCTACTCTGGTGCGGACACTCACCGCAGCATCCCCAGCACCAGACATTCCTGTTGCAGAAGCCCTGATCTGAGGCTAGCCCGGCGCAGCGGCGGCAGCAGCACTCAGAATGTGGGTCCCGTGCTGGCTCTAGGTGCGCGAGTGCACGCGTGCCGTGTTTACTGAGTCGTGTTGATGAAGATAAAGGGGATGCGGCTGAGCAGGAGACAGAAATACTTCTCTATTGAGATCTCAAGCCCCAAAAAAGTCCGTTTATTCCAGGCCAGATTGAAGAAACAAAACCCCTAGAATGTCCCTTACCGAGCTCGGGCCACCCAGGGCTTCCTGAAATAAAGTAACCCGTGGGCGATAGTGGGAAGGGGATGGGGTGGGGAATTTTTTAGGAGCACTGTCGTGTCCCGAGCTGCTAGAGGGCCAGAAACAGCAGCGAGGTGGACACCACAGTCACCTTTGCGGGCGGGTGCGAGCAGCAATTCTGTCTCACTTTCTCTCTCTCTCTCTCTCTCTCTCTCTCTCTCTCTCTCTCTCTCTCTCTCTCTCTCTCTCTCTCTCTCTCTCTCTCTCGTCTTTTCCTCCTCTCCTCAAGTTCCGACAGTTGAAAAAGGAAGGACCCTTCGAAAGCTGAGATTATCCCTGGGGCCATGGACTCGGACGCCAGCCTGGTGTCTAGTCGCCCGTCGTCGCCAGAACCCGATGACCTTTTCCTGCCGGCCCGGAGCAAGGGCGGTAGCAGCAGCGGTTTCACAGGGGGGACCGTGTCCTCGTCCACACCGAGCGACTGCCCGCCGGAGCTGAGCGCAGAACTGCGAGGGGCCATGGGCGCGGCGGGCGCGCATCCCGGGGACAAACTGAGCGGCGGCGGCAGCGGCTTCAAGTCTTCTTCCTCCAGCACTTCCTCGTCCACGTCGTCCGCGGCCACGTCGTCCACCAAGAAAGACAAGAAGCAGATGACCGAGCCCGAGCTGCAGCAGCTGCGCCTGAAGATCAACAGCCGCGAACGCAAGCGCATGCACGACCTCAACATCGCCATGGACGGCCTGCGGGAGGTCATGCCGTACGCGCACGGCCCGTCGGTGCGCAAGCTCTCCAAGATCGCCACGCTGCTGCTGGCGCGAAACTACATCCTGATGCTCACCAACTCGCTGGAGGAGATGAAGCGGCTGGTGAGCGAGATCTACGGCGGCCACCACGCTGGCTTCCACCCGTCGGCCTGTGGCGGCCTGGCGCACACGGCGCCGCTACCCGCCGCCACCGCGCACCCGGCAGCCGCAGCGCACGCCGCCCATCACCCGGCCGTGCACCACCCCATCCTTCCTCCCGCAGCCGCCGCTGCAGCCGCCGCAGCCGCCGCTGCAGCGGTGTCCAGCGCCTCCCTGCCGGGCTCCGGGCTGTCTTCGGTTGGATCCATCCGGCCTCCCCACGGCCTGCTCAAGTCTCCGTCGGCGGCTGCAGCCGCCCCTCTCGGAGGCGGGGGCGGCGGCAGCGGAGGCAGCAGTGGCTTCCAGCACTGGGGAGGCATGCCGTGCCCTTGCAGCATGTGCCAGGTGCCACCGCCGCACCACCACGTGTCGGCCATGGGCGCCGGCAGCCTGCCGCGCCTCACCTCCGACGCCAAGTGAGCGGGCCAGCAGGGGTGCGTTCTGGAGAGCCAAGGGCTGTGGAGCAGCCAGACTGGCCAGCGCTGGGGCTCCGGAGCTCCGTTGCAAGAAGGGGAGCTGGACCATGGGCTGGGCCTAGGGGATTACGGGGAGTCCAATATCTGGGAACCGAAGTAGTGGGGCCATTTGGAGCAATAGGGAGTGAGAGACGCATTCGCTCCAGAACCTGGTTAACTCCATGGGTCTGGGAGATGCCACTGTACAAAACAACGCGCTTGGGTACGTCCGTCACTGAGACTCCCCTCCTTCCCGTACCCCCAGAAAGAGTCCAAAAACTGACTTGCCCATGTGCACAGACTGACTCCCTGTTTTGGCCTAGGCAGCTCCTTGCCAAGAGTCAGATCACAGGGACACTTGACTACGGTTCCCCATTTCGGGCCAGGTAGGAGACTCCCAGGAGCCGCACTACAGAAGCCACCGCTGGGTCTCACTCCCAAGGTTCATCCCTGGCCCAGGGCCAGGGTCACTAAGTTGGTTGATGCTGGCATGGGTACTAGAAGCACTTAGGATCGTGTCCCATTTCCATAACTGGGAAAACCCGTGTGGTCCCATCTCTCCTGTTGACTTGTGGTTTCTAACAAATCTGTGAATGTTCCTTTTTCCGACCATGCGAGCAAGCTTTACAGACGCTCAAAATGGAAGCACTTGTGGAATGGAATAATCCAAACTACCGATATGGGACGGGATGTTTTTAGGTCTTATTTTTAAATAGAAACTACACCCTCCCCCACCTTCTAAGCACAAGGTACTTTGGTTTCTTACCCGATTGGGGACAGCTGTTTTAGGTACCTGAGGGCTTGACGGAACAACAAACATCAAGAAGTTGCTGTGAATATAGTTTGAGAATTTGGGAGGGGGGTTCTTTTGGGATTTTAATAATTTCTTCTGTATGTAAATATAATATCAATGAAGTGCACGATGCTAGGTTCCTTGTCCACGTGACTGCCAGCCCCTCCGGTGTCTAAACCCGCTGTTTTCTTTCTGTGTTGTCCGCCCCGCTTTTGCCACAGTGACCCCCGGCCTGCGCTACAAAACGGGCTTCACCGCGCCTGCCGCCTGCCATCCCACCTCTCCCGCGCGGCCCCTGCAGAGTGTATCTATCATCTGTTTTATTTTTGTAAAGAAAAAAAGTGCTAAATAATATTTATTACTTGTTTGGTTGCATAAAACGAAACAAATGATGGAGTGTTGAGATTTTAAATAAAATTTAAAGTAAGTCAGGTGTTTTCGGGTTCGTGTGAGGGAGTTGGGGGGAGGGACAGGGAGACGCTAAGGACAGTGATTTCTCTGGGGACGGATTTGTAGCTCGTTTTTCTGGCTTATCCTTGGAAAGGGATAGGGATTTTTACTACTCATTCCCCTAACACGTTTTCTTTAAAAGGGCACATGTTCCTGATCCACACCGCGGCTTTCTTGTGCTTTTTCATTTCTCACACCTACTTGGACTGGACATTCCTTTTCCTTTCGACTGAAAATTGAGCTAGTTTAAGAATAAATTTTCCTTCCTTCCTTCCGGGAGCGCGGGAGTGTGGAGCGTTGAGCCTTCAAGTCTCAGGACCCAGCCTTTGCTGAGGTTCTGGGAGCTCTAACAATGTCCTCTTCAGCCCCGAATTTATTTTCTCTCTACTCAAGAGCTTTCGCTGGCCACCACTGAGCCCTTGGCTTCAGCTGAGAGACTCTTGGGGCCCGGTGCAGCCGCAAAGCCTGGGCGTTTTGTGCAGAATTCTGCAGAGGGTTTTGATGAGGACTCATTAGCCTTTCCATCTTTCCCCACATTTGCTACCCACATGCCTGCAAAGTGTGGGCCCTGGGAACCTTCCTAGCCCTGGAGGGGCTCTCTGGTGCAGCCCCCCACATCCCTGTGAACTTTTCTGGGGCGGGGGCAACTTCTGACTTCTCTCAGCCACCGGGTTTCTAGAATCATAAACTGCAACTGTTGGGCTCTATTTTCAAGAGAGAGTCTGTACAGAAAATTTTAAAACTTCAGCTTCTCCGATAAAACTTGAGGCGGATCTGGCTTCAGTCAACTCTCTGGAGTGTTGACCCAGGAACCAGATCCCTGAAATATCAGCCTGGTACAGGGCAGCAGACCCTTCTTTGGATGGCATCTTTGGTGGCCACTGGCAGAAGCTATCTAGACTTGGAAATAGAGATTTCCGGTTTTGTTTTGTTTTGTCATTTGTTCAGTTTTTCGGAGCCGAGCCCATTCAGGAGTCCTTTACTCAGGCCTGTGTGAGGGTGGGACCTTCTGTAGACCGGCACCCCAGCTCTGGAACAGGTACTTCTCCCACCTCCAATGGGTAATGCCTGTCTGCTAGCCAGAAATTCAGGCTCTCAGAGATGGGGCATTGCAGGCGCCACCTAGCTTATAGGAGGCTACCACCACCATGGCCACCACTACTTTTTTCTCTTCTCTTCTTTCTTCTTCTTTCTACCTTCTTCTTCTTCTTCTTCTTCTTCTTCTTCTTCTTCTTCTTCTTCTTCTTCTTCTTTTTCCTCCTCCCCCCTCCTCCTCCTCCTCCTCTTGTTCCTCCTCCTCCTCCTCCCCTCTCTCCCTCCTCCTCCTCCTCCTCCTCCTCCCTCCTCCTCCCTCCTCCTCCTGTTCCTCCTCCTCTTTCTCTCTCCTTAAGGGTAGGAGGCATCTGGAATTCCCAGGGCCCAGAGAAAAGAAAGCAAGCAGACCTGGGAAAGGGCAGTGTGTTCAGCAGGGTCTAATCCTGTTTGTTTGGAAATCCCAATTGAAACGAAACTTGCCAGGTGTTTGGTCCAGCCCCACATGCAGACATACACCTAAGGATGCCAGGACATGCTAGCCCAAAACCTAGCTAAGAACCTGGAGGTACAAAGATGGGCAACTTTGGGATGTTTGGAGCTGGTTCAAGCAAAGCTCTGCAAGCCCCTGCCCAGGCCTTATGCATAGAAAGACAATTGTTGACAGGAAAGAAATCAAGTCTGTCTTGCCATCTCCATGCCCAAGTATCTAGGGTCCAGGCTAAGAGCCTCCTCACTCTATCTAAGAGGGAAGAGTGGTGTCCATCCAGGCTTTGGGCCTTCCCTGGAGCCATTAGCTTCAGCTGTGGGAAGGTCTGGGCTCCCAGCTTCTCTGGCCCAGCAAGAGACCCAACAGACCTGGAACCACAACAGGCAGCTCCTGTCCCAGGGTGGGCCTAGGGTGCCCAGGTCAGGATGGAGGTCTCTCATCTACCCCAGAGGTGCGCCCTGCTTTGACCTCCATCACAAGATATTATTTGTGACTTCTTTGTCACAGATTTTATTTTTCCTTCCAGTTTTGAGTAGCTCCTCATCCTCTACCCAGCCAGGTCCCTCTCGGTGGCCACCATGACTCCCTTGCTCTAGTCACAGGGCCCAAGGACTCATCAGACACAAGATCTGAGAGACTGGAGTCCGGAACTCTACTGGAGATGAGACAGAGTGGATGGAGCTGGTGACACTAATGCACCCCCACACCCAGCATACCACTCCCACTCTCCCCATAAGGCCCAAGTCCTGGAAAAGGGACTGATGTCCTGGACTCAGTGTTGGAGGACTCTCAGTGGGATTCGCTTGAGCTATAAGGTCCCTCTGATGCCACAGAGGAATTCCACACCGTAGTGACAGTGAACTGAAGGGAAAAGCAAACTGGCAGATCAAGTGTATAGGCTGGTGCAGGGGCAACTGCTGAGGCCCAAAGCTATGGCGCTCAGTGAGGCCAGAGACTTTAGTGTGGCTGGGGAAGATGGAGCACTGGTGGCCATCCTTGATGACCTAGTGATCCTACAGTTACCCAAGCAAGAGCTGTCCTTTTTTTCCTTCATGGGGTCCAATGCTGAAGAGCTTCGTGTTTATAGCCTGGTTTGGGTATGTGGGATTGAACCTTGTGAATGACAAGCAATGTGCTCTACTACTGTCCTGTTTATTTACTTATTGATTAATTTATTTTAATATAGGCTCTTTCTAAGTTGCCCAAGCTAGCCTTGAACTCATCTGTAACCCAGGCAGGCCTTGGGCATTCGACCTTCCTTCTTCAGCTTCCCAAGCAGCTATCATTACAGGCTTGCCCCACTAGGTCCAGACACGTTGCTAGGCTTGAGCACCTTCTCCCATAATATTCTCATGTACTCCACGATTGAGAATTGCCTGCTTCCTGTTAGAGCAGAACCAGCTTAGAAGTCTGTCTGAACTCTGTTAAACACGTACCTCAGTGTTGCCTACAAGCTCATCTTAGCAAAGCCCCCAATACTCTCCACCTGTTTTGTCAAATTCCATTTACCACTACAGATTTTGTGCCTTCCCCTCAGACACAGTACCAGAAGGATCATGGGAGGCCTCTACCAACCACCCTACACCAAGGGCCAGCCACAAGGCATCTTGTGGGTGAGCAACTCATTGCAAACTTATAATGGGGGTCAGAATCAGGCCTAGCTGTTCAAAGAATAAACAGTTGGCTCTCCAAAATCCATCCCCACTGCTGAGGAGAGGCTCAGGAACTCACTGAGTTAGCTTGACCACTGATCAAAAGCCCAGCCTCCCACACAGGGAAATTACTCCATTCCCTGTCAGGGTGTAGGGGCATCCTAAGCAGAGATGAGGGAGGAAGCTTGGTTCTGGTGGTGCTCACTAAATAGGGATGATCACACACACACACACACACACACACACACACACACACACACACACACACGAAGGAGGGCACACACACAACAGTTTTCAGCTATCTCCCAGGAGCTGAGTTATTGCCATATGTCTGCATTGTCTGGCTTCAGGTTAATGAAGGAGTGTGCAGCTAGGACCCAGGGCTGAGCTGGCAGTTCAGCCTATGAATAAAAAGGCTGGACAAGGAGGTGGACACTTTTGTTGAAGGCTAGTGGGCAGGCACAGCTCTGAGAGCCTTGTGTGTCAACTCATGGATTTCTCACAGTAACTCTGAGGAGGTGCTATTATCCCAGTTACAGGAGGAACCTGTAGAGGGCACGTGACTGTCTAGGAAAAAGAGTCCATAAACTCAGGCTGCGTGGGGCTTGTCCTGCAGGAGTCTGTGTGACTGAACCCATACCACCCCCACCCCCAGATTCAGTATTTCCGAGACTGGCTTAGCTCCAACTGGGGAACTCTTGAATCTGATGCTGCCCCACCCCCATCAACCGGCATTAGGGAAGCTCCTGGGTGCTCCCCCTAGGTGCTTGGACCCCATCTGTCCCTGACGCCTCCATCTGGGTTACAGGCTGTGCCAACAGACTTTAGCAATTAGCGGGCTCGGATGGGCGCGCTGCAAGGGTGGAGGAAGGGCCAGAGCAGGTGAGCCGCGGAGTCTGCTCATTAGGGACTGTCGTTACTGCCAGGACAGCTGCGGGTCCGATATCAGCGGGAATCCCAAGCCTCAACCCCTATAGGGTAGCGCTTTCTGAGCCTGGGGAGCAATTCAGAAAGGGGTCGCAGAGACCAGACAGACACCGAGGCGGTGGGACCCAAGAGTTTTTGCTGGGAGTGTGCACACACCCCTGTGGGACTTCAGACTCGGCTTTACAACTCCCTGAGCCCCCGTGGCCTCTGAAATTCCCGTTTGTGGGTTCAGAAGCCATGCAGCCTGGCAGAACACTTAACTCCCGTGGAGGCTGCATTTTGATTCCTCCTGTTCCTCTAGCCACCGCTGTGTAGCATGGTGGCTTACAGAGATTGCTTTGGAAACTCTTTGAAAGGTGCACAAGGGTCTTCTCCTCCCCCTTGCTTCCTAGGTCTCACAAGTGGGCGCAGGATTGCCCCACTGGGCGGTACTCTGGGCGGCACTCTACAAGGGTTCTGAATGCTGCAGCTGGCTTGTGCCATGCAAAACCGTCTTTCAAAGAGGGTGGTGGCCGCAGAGCCTCTAAGTCCACTGGTTGAAGAAATGGTTGGAGGTCCTCCTCCGAGAAGCAGGAACACAAAACCAGCGCCTGCTTTTGTGTGGGGACCAAACCGGCTGCTTGAGGGTGCACACACAGAGTCCATGTACCCGAATAAGTTCCCCGTTTGCACAGACACCGACAGGCTTAAGTGCGGGGAGCACTAGAAGCTGTCAGCTGAAATTCTCAGGCTGGACCTCCAGATTTGTAACTATCTCCCTGGCTGCCTTTTCTCCTCCCAAACCAATCTGGCTCTCAGAGCTTTCTATTCCTGGTGGCCTGGATCACAGAGAAGTTCCACCGTCCAGACAAAATCAGGTCACAAGCAATTTCCCCCTCTTTCATCTGGAAGTAAAGCCTGCCTTGGAGATTTTAGGCCTCTCAGAAGCTGTGTGATGTCGGACCAGAGTCTGTTTCCTCCGCTGTAGATCGGAAACAAGATGGGCATTCTCTAATGTGC
>NC_048597.1:6531475-6546475 GCF_003668045.3 Cricetulus griseus | reverse complement strand
ACATACAACAGAGTCAGGAAAAGGGAGCCCAGTGTGCTAATGCATGGATATCACTCATCTACTTACTAGTCTTCTTTGACTTAGATGTGGTGTGTGAATGCGGCCGACTCTCTCTCTCTCTCTCTGAAGAGTCTTTTCTACTCTACTACACACTGAAATAAATCAGCAAGGAAGGAAATTGATCTAAATCAATACTAAAACTACACATGAGTACACCAGACCATGGCGGGGGGGGGGGGAGGGGGGCTGTAGAATGTCAGTCCATAGAGGGATAAATAACTCAGTCAATAAAGCACTTGCCTTGCAAGAGTTCAATCCCCAGAATTTACATGAAAAAAGGTGAGTGTGGTCCTCAGGAGAAAATCCAGATGTGGTGGCACACACCTGATGTCAATACTGGGAGCCAGCTGAGCCTATCGGGTAAGTTCTAGGCCAGTGAGAAACCTGGTCTCTCACCAAAACAAAAAAGTTGCTGGTACCTGAGGAATGATATCTTCTATTGTATTCTGGCCTCCACATTCATATGCAGGCACATGCAAACACCCACACATATGTGTGTGTACACACACACACACACACACACACACACTTGCATGCACATTCATGTGCAAACACCCACACATATGTGTATGCACAGATGCATATACACACATCTGGGCACATGCATAGACACACACACACACACACACACACACACACACACACCACACATTTCTCCAGGTGGCTTCCCTGGTTTCCTGTGCCTGGAAAGGAAGTCAGGAAGAGCTGCTGTCTTGCCCCTCCCATCCGTCTGTAAGCAAAGGCCACAGAAGGTATGACTGGGCCAACAGCCTAAGGCAGCCTTGTCCTAGGACAAATCTGGGGTTTGGTGAACATCTTTAGTAATGAGCCACCCACAGAGCCACAACAGGCTTCCCAAAAAGTCATGTTCTCTTCCCCAGCTCACGTGCCCAGGGCTGGGCATGGGGTCACAGTTGGGCATTGGGGATGAGGGTGGCACATGGACATGTCACTTCACATCAGTGACAAGACAGGTAAGAGGCACACAGAGACCAGAAAGGACCATCAACCCCTCTGCTCTGTAGCAGACACTCTGTTTTGTTCCTGGAGCTGGATGAACTGGACCAGTGCTCAGGAATGACAGTTCTCAATACAATCAGTGCCTAATAGATTTTATAATACACGACAATCTCTGCCCACCCCCTCCGCCCGGAGCCCTCTGCACTTTGGGCCAGGCCTGGAGGCATTGGTTCCAACAGAAGAAAGAGAATGGTGATGCATTTTAGCTCTGCTTCCCACATAACATCCGCACCCACCAGAAGACAATGGTGGCAACAATGGACCATTAACTTCACCTGAATCCCTGCCTGCCATGTGTTTCTTTCTTATTGAAGGTCCCTGTTAGCAATAGACTTCTGTCCCTGAACTTGGATATGAGAGTATGGAGGGAGGCACAGAATGTATCAGACTTTTGTTGCTGCGGCTAAATATCTGTCACCAACCACCTAAAAGGAGAAAGTCTTCATTTTGTCTCATGACTCCAGGGGTCTCAATCCATGGTCCTCGGCTCCTCTGCCTTTGGTCCTGTGGTGGGTCAGAACATAGGCTCCTGCAATAGAGGCTATTCAAGTCACCGTGGACAGGAAGCAGAGAGAGGAGTCCGGGAAGGTGGAGGGGGTAAGATGATGCCCTCCCAGGGACCTGCTTTCTCCAGCTAAGCCCCACCCCCAAGGCTTCTAGTCCCTCCCACCGCAGCACCACCTGAACACCTAGACTTTACCACACAGGCCCAGGGGAACATTTCAAATTTAAACCATAACACAGTGATTTTTCTCAGACAAGGACATGTTATATTGCTTCATTGTTGTTCTTTCACATTTATGAGAGAGGGAGAGTGGGAGAGGGAGGGAGAGAGAGAGGGGGGAGGGAGAGGAAGGAAGAGGGAGAGAGAGAGATAGAAAGAGAGAGAGAGAGGGAGAGGGAGAGAGAGAGGGAGAGGTCAGGATCTTGCAGCTGAGCCCCTTCCAGCATGTGGGTCCTAGAAATCAAACTCAGGTCATGAGGCTGGGGGCCGACAACTTGCCAGCTCTGAGATATATTTTAAACAAAGAAAGTTATATCTGAAAACGCAAGGAGCTAGATTTATTTGGCTTCCCACATGAGAAATATTTAAAATAAAGAGATAGTCTATGTTTATTTGCCTCATCAACTGCAGTCTGAACTCAGTGAAACTGTAATAAGAAAAATCCATGTTAATTAGGCCGTTACCTGATGCTAGGTGCCCGTCCAGTTGTGCCGACTCAAATCTATCTTTATTTCTATTTACCCAGGACAGAAGGAAATCACAGAAACCACAAGGCAGCAAATGACAGGGTGGGATTCACAAACCCGAGCTTGTAAAGATGACTTCATGCTGAGATATCTGAAAAGCACACATACTCTTTTTGCATTTTCTCTTTCTTAAAAATATTGCCAAGTGCTGGGCGTTGGTGGCACACGCCTTTAATCCCAGCACTCGGGAGGCAGAGGCAGGCGGATTTCGTGAGTTCGAGACCAGCCTGGTCTACAAGAGCTAGTTCCAGGACAGCCTCCAAAGCCACAGGAAACCCTGTCTCAAAAAACCAAAAAAAAAAAAAAAAAAAAAAAATGCAAAGTATAGTGGAATCTGTCTTCAAATACCAGCAACTGGACAGAGGTGGGTAGATCTCTGTGAGTCTGAGGTCAGCCTGGTCTGTTAGTGAGTTTCAGGACAGCCAATACTGATTTTTAATTTATCTTTTCGCTTAGGCACAAGTTTAGATTCACACAAGTGTTGCAACGAAAATCCAGGCACTTATGTATATGCTTCCTGAAGACATTAACATGGTTGTGATTTTTTTTTTGAGAGTGTCTCAGGTATCCCAGGCTGACCTTAAACTTGCTTGGCCTTAAAATAGCCAAGGATGCCCCAAACTCCTGATGCTCCTGCCTCTATCTTCCAAGTGTTAGGACTTCAAGTATAAGCTACCCAGTGAAGCTTATGAGGGCATGAGATCAATTCCTGCATGGAAGGCCAGCACCCTACCAAAGAGCTACACCCTCAACCTCAGTTATCATGATTTAACTAACCCACAGGGACCCATTTCCCCACCGGTGTGGTTTATCTGTTCCAGAGGAACCTGGTCGATTGAATTCAGACGTCACCTCATGTTAGCTCGTGTCTGTCACTAACAGTCTCCACCAAGACTTGCTTCCCTCACAAACCTTTCTAGCTCACAACAGTTCGCAGGCAGCTCCTGTAGAAGATGCCACACACTGTCCACCGCTGGGGGAAAGTAGATGCAGAGAAAGCTAATCACCTTTGCATTAGGTAGAGGGATTTTGCCGGATTAGAGAGAAATTGTGTGAGCATGGTACACTGGGAGGAAGTATTAAAATCTCAGGAGTGGAAAGGGGCTACACACCCTAAGGGACACTGTAATTACAGCATGGCAGATGACAACTCCTCTAGAAAAGGACAGAATAAGACAAGCAAGACTACACAAAGCACTGTCCAGAAATGGGAAGGATCTATCCCTCCAGGAGGCCAGGAAAAGACCACCCCCACCACTCCTTGCAGGAGCTTCTGGGCAGGAGTCTAACCATGCTGATGGCTTGTGGGAGAGTAAGGCTCTATATGGGAGGAGGGGGAGAGGGGAAAGAAAGACAAGAGTCTCAGCAGAGTTGCCTCTGCACATGAGGAAGAAACACAATCCACTACAGACCTGGACCCAGTTACCATGAGCCTGCTGGATGCTAAGCAAGCACTATTGGTTTCTAGAACCCTCTTGATCGGCTCCAGGGACGAGGACTCTTCCCTGCTCACCCTCAAAACCCACATTCTTTTGGAAAGCAATGCTTAAGTACCACAATTGAACATACAGTTTGCTTCTCTCTCCAGAATTCTCTATTTCCTCATCAGGGTCAGAAGGAGCATTTACTATGAGGTCTCTCTCTCTCTCTCTCTCTCTCTCTCTCTCTCTCTCTCTCTCTCTCTCTCTCTCTCTCTCTGTGTGTGTGTGTGTGTGTGTGTGTGTGTGTGTGTGTGATTTTTACAACAGAGGGTAGGATCAGGAGTGTGGAAAACAAGGAAACCTGATACAGAGGAACCAGGCTTGCTCACCTGACATAAGGTATTGCTCCCCCACGCTCATCCTCATCCCCAACAATCCCAACTCTATCTCCACCTTTCCCCATATGTGCTAATTCGACCACTTTCATCTTATTTTCTGGGACAAGATTGCCTAATAAGTAGTAGGGGAAGAAAGCATGACTGAGTGGGGCAGTGGCTGCAACACAGTGTTCCCCAAAACAAAACCGAAATTTGCCGAAAACAATTGCAATTTGAGGCATTTAACAGCATATCATGAAACAAATATAACCCTACCCTGCAGGCTAATAAAAATCACAGGAAATACATACCCAGGAGATTTGCATGAAGGTGACCCAAATGAATAAACTATGTCCTGCCCCACTGGAAAGGGAGCACGGATGCTCACTGAGCTGAAGTGACAGTGAGCAGAGCAGCGATTATCATGCTGAGAAGATTCAATGACCCGGTGGAACACCAGCTCAGAAAAGTCCAGTGGAAGTCAATGCCCATGGTGTCCGGGCAGGAGGATACAAGGCTCTCCCAACGAGGTTCATGCCCTTCTCTCTGGGAAGACCAGAGAAAGAGACGGCAGGGCTGATAATTACACCAAATAATGTTGTTATACATGGAGGAGACCCTCCGGGGTCCTGGATGATTCCAGAGATGGGAAAAGACTGATCTGTGGTGCCTGAAACTGGAGGAAGGCATCAGGTGGGCAAAGGGAATTGAGGGAAAAAAAATCAGACCACTCTTGGGTTTATTCTGCTTAGAGAGCTTTCCGACTAATGCAAGAGCAAAATCTCAACTCCTGGCTGGCAAACCCAGTGTACATCCAGACTACCTGGGAGGGTCCTAGGTTTGGTTTGTTCTTTAACATCTATGCAAACGCCTGGCTCTGACTCAGTGCCGGTTTTTAATCACTGTGGGTTTTAATCCAATGAGCTAACCCGACGTTATCATCTCAGAGGTAAAGAGGCTTGGAGGGAGGATGTGATTGGCCGATGTTCACTGAATTAGTGACTTTTCTCACTGTTACAACAAAATGACTGACAGAAGCAATTAGGGTGCCAGGCTGGCTCGTAATTGGAGGGTGCAATCTACCCTGATGGGGAAGCCGGGGAGTCAGCATGTGGGCGCTGGTCCCGTGGCCACATTGCACACGTAGTCGGAAGCAGAGAGACATGAATTCTCTTATGTATTATCCCCTGCCTGTGAGACAGTGCTACTCTCATTCGGGGGGGTCTTTCCACCGCAGCTAACCTAATCTAGGAACTCCAGACGTGGCCAGAGGTTTGTCCTTATGGTTATTCTAAGTCCTCTCGAGTTGACAGCTAAGATGGATGGGCAGCGACATTTTACCCAATCCATCACTAGCCCTGTGATTCGAAACAGCACCTGAAGGTCTATTCACCCATCCTGACAACCCACAATTCCACAGGAAAAGGGAGTTACTGCTGCTTCCACCCCCCAAACCATTCATTCTCAGTGAGTGAAGGGATAGTAATGAAATTGTTGGCTTTCTTGCATTTCCTTCGGCCTCAGCCTCAGGGTCTGCCCCAGCCACAGACACCCGGCCTCTGAGTAAGGAATACTTTCTCACTGTAACTCAGGGTTGTCTCTCAAGGCTAACTTTGTTTTCTCTTTCTTTGAAGGTTCCTTTTCTCCGTTTCAATAACCAACACACAACACGTAAAACTGTATTATTTACCGGGTACCATGTGATACTTCACTCCATAATACACTGCCTAACGTTTAAGTCAGGTTAAAGACTGTCTCCTCAGACACCAGTTCTCACTCCTGTCTATTTTAACTTGAGCCCACCCATCAACATCTCCCCACCTCTTCTTCTCTGCACAACTACCTCCAGCCTCTGGTAGCTGACATTGCAGTCTCAAGTTTTTAGGATTCCTTATATGAATGAGCTCATGGGCTTTTTTGTTTGCTTGTTTCCTTGTTTTTTTGTTTTTGTTCTCTGTGCCTGGCTTATCTCATGGACCACAGCGATCCTTAGTTCCGCCTGTCTGAAACAAGTGACAGTTTCATTTTTTTAGAATCACTTGATGGACATATAGATTTTTCCACTCCTTAGCTATGGAGAACGATGCTGCCTGACACATGAGGCTGCAGGTGTCTGTGAAAAAATACATATGAGATGCATGAGAGTATGTGTATGATCCACCAGCACAGACAAAAGGGATATTTTTATATTCCCATCCTCACGGGTGCCTTTCCCTGCTGCCTTCAAAATTTATTAACAGTTTTCTGTCTCCTAAGCTTCAACTTTCAAGATTCCATCAACCTGTGATTTAAAAAACACTGAGGGAAGACTGGAGACGTAGCTCCCTGGTAGAACACTTGCCTGCCATGCAGGAAGCCCTGGGTCCTGTACCAGGATCCCAGAAGCCAAGCACTGAAGAGGTAGAAGCAGGAGAATCAGAATTTCAAGGTTATCTGTGGTTACATAGCAAGATCAAGGCTGTCCTGGGCTACCTATGACTGTTTCATGAGAGAAAGAAGAAAAAAAGCTATTTTGGGGAAAATTCATCTGTACTAAACACAGACATTTTTTCAGTCACTGTTCCCTAAATAGTACAACATGACCACTACTCACCCAGCATCACATAACATCGGATACTATAAGCAGACGAGAGACAATGGAAAGGACACAAGGACAGATACGCAGGTCATATAGACAGCCTGTGGCATTTGGTACAAGGGAACAGAACACCTGTGATCCTTTCTCCAAGGGAGACCCGGATGCAATCACCAGAAGTCAACAACCCCTAAGGAAAGCTGCACCACCCCATTGCAGGTTTGTTTGGGATCCATTGGGGGGACTAAGCAGGTCACTGTTCATTTCTGCCCCCTGTGGCATTCCTCCCATGAGCCTTTGCAGTTCTTACCAGCCCTGCACAATCTGGTATTCCTTCTCCCTTTGCCATCTAGGCAGACATTGACCTCTAACACAAACACACACACACACACACACACACACAACACACACACACACACCAAAACACACACACACACAGACATACACAGAGAGACATACACACACAGAGAGATCCACACACAAAGACATACACACACACACACCAAAACACACACACACCCCAAAACACACATACACACACAGACACAGACACAGACACACACACACACACACACACACACACACACACACAGACACCCACACACAGACATACACACACCAACACACACACACACACACACACACACACACACACACACACACAGAGAGAGAGAGAGAGAGAGAGAGAGAGAGAGAGAGAGAGAGAGAGAGAGAAAGACCCACACACAGAGACATACACACACGCATACACACACCTGGTACAAATGAACAAATTAAATTTGGAGTTTCCATTTTTAACTCATTTCACCTCAGCTGAATACCTAGTCAAGCCCCTGAGCCAAATGGCAGATAAGCCCTAAAATTGCCCTGTGTGTCCTCACTGAGAATGAAATGACTCTTGAGAGGTATGACATTTGCTGCATCAGCAACATGCCCCTGCCTGGAACAGCCACAAGCTTGGGCCAGTGCTCTGCTGACAAAACCTTGACATTCTTACTAGTTTTCCAACAAGGGGTCCCATATTTGTATATGGTCTGAGCAACATGGCTAGCATCAAGCATCTGGTCATCAGAGTCTAAAGCAGGGAAAAGAAAATCACTTCATTTTTTCTCCTGATAAAAATCCCAGTCCCTCATATAACCAATGCATGTCTGTCTATGGTGGATAACTAATAATAATTAATGTGACCAATTGCTAATAAAACAATAACTACTCAAACCGGTCTTCTCAGAGTTATCGTCTGTGTTGGCTTGTTCCCAAGTGTGCTGTTGGTGCTTGCCCTCACGACACCCAGGAAAAGTGGAGATTCCCAGAGAAACAAGCCATGTGTACTGGGTGCCAGGTTGAGAGCTGGTAGATAGGTGTCCAGATTCAGACTTGCCAGATCTCAGTGTGCTAAAATGATTCCATGATTTAATTTTTTTAATTAAATCTTTCCTTGTGAGTCCCGCTGATATTAAAGCGAGGTCAAAGCTTGGCACAAGAAAAAACAAAAACAAAAAAACAAAAACCATTTCCTCCTTAAGGTTCTCCAACACTTTGCCCAAGAACACACTGGAAACTACCACAGACTATGCCATCATTTCTGCTAAATACAGCTTCTACCCCAGAGACTATAATCCATTTTTAAAAACTATATGGGAGGAAAGTTATAAGGAACAACACAACCAACCATCAAATTTTCACTGGCAGCTGCCTCTTGTTCCTAGCTCACCACAGGGGAAAGAAAATGGACAAAGTCCTTTTTGGAAGACAGCGTCTTTTATTGTTTTTTAAAGTTGAGTGCATGAGCTAAATCAATTCTAATATATTTCAAATATATTCATTATTGTTCATTAAAAACACACTACCATTTCGTGGTTCTGTGGGAGAGTGACAGAGCCTTGTTTGTAACAGCCCTGGGCATAAGCAATCATTGTGTTCCTTCATTAGCTATTCCCTGTGCTAGTGTGAGGGACATATGTCTATTCTCTGTAACAAACGCGAGCAGCGGCAGGCGCCTACACTCTATGCAGATAACACAGCACAAGTGTGAGCGCTCCCAAGGACCTGCGTCCCCAGCCGCTAGGCACAATCAGCCCATGGTCACTGATTGGTTCCAGTTTATTAACAGCCAATGAACTTCTCATCTGTTCCAGGGCTGGTTAGGACTGTCACCTGCAACTGCCAGCCCCCAGTAGGCTCTCCCAGTCCTCAGAATCAGGAAGGATCTGGCTTTGCTGGGTTGGACATGCTGTATTCTCCAGCACAAAGAGTCATGCATTGGGTTAGCTGTTAAGTGGCAGGAATGGTAAGAACAGAGCAGTGTGCACTTAGTTCTAGACCAGCAGCTATGAAACACACAGTCAGAGACAGCAATAACGATTTACTACTGGACTACGCACTAGTCCCCAAATGGAGAGTGGCCCCCATTTTTAAGGCCTTTGTTTCATTTTCTGGTGCAGGAGATGAATCAAGGGTCTTATGCACACTAATTAGCAGGAGGTATCATCCCTGAGCTACACCTCAGCCTACGATACTCGGCTTAAACCCATGCCATTTTAGGTATAAGTTCCAACTAATGGCAATGGGTAGGCATTGTGGACTGGCCTATATCTTACCTTCTCTTTGGAAAAGACAAAAATACCAAAGTGGAAAGGATGCTATTTGTCCTGCTTTCTGATGCTGTAGCCTTCTGAAGCCAAGAGTGGAGTGTGGGCTCCATTCCCCTCTCAGGGTGGAGAACTTCTCTCATCTGTACAGCACTTTGACCTGGAACTCTCCCCCTCCAGAAGTATGTGTGTCTGTTGTGAGCCAAGGCTGCTAACAGGCTGTCATCAGCTGAGAGGCCTCCACAGCAGATGGGGGTTGTCTCACTGTTAGGAGGCCAGAAGCAAACTTGACGTTGAGGCAGTCTGTATGATTCATCTGAGGGCTGTGAGGCAGGGCCTGCCCAAGCCTCTTCCTCAGCCTACACAGCCCATCCTCTCTGTGTCTTCTGTCATGTGCCTTCACATGTTCAGACTGTGTGTCCAGATTTCCCAGGTCTGGTTAGGACCGACCATAATGACCTCGTTGTAACTTGATTACCACCACAAGGTCTCCATAAAAGGTCTAACATCTGAGAAACTGGGGAACAAGACTCTAACATATCTTTTGGAGGTGACATAATTCAAGCCTAATGCTACTTCAGAGACCTAACACAAAAGCAGAATTTACTTTCACTACTACTGCAGGCTGGTACTCAATTAAGAGTTCAGGGACATTGTGCTCACACTATGAGAAACAGACACTGGGGGCTGCAAAGATGGCTCAGTGGTTAAGGGCACTGGATGCTCTCCTAGAGGACCCAGGTTCGGTTCCCAACACCCATATGGTGGCTCAAAACCATCTGTAATTCCAGTTCCAGGAGGTCTAGCAAACTCTCCGGCCTCTGCAAGAACCAGGCATGCCCATGATACACAAACATACATGCAGGCCACAAAAACCAACCAACCGAACAAACAAACAGAAAAAACAAAAACAAACAAACAAAAAACCCCAGACACTGTAGAGAACTGGTTTTTAGGGACCTTGGCCAAATAGAAATTTGGCCTTCAAGATGATTTAGAATAACACAGTCTCGAGCAAGAGGGCACCCCCTGCTTTCTTCTGCTGCTGGGACTCTGGTGGGCTCTGAGAACACATCAACCCTATTTCAAAAGGATCCATAATGGAAAAAAACCTAAGGGGAAGAGTTGAAGCCATTTGTGCACTGGACCTGGGGGTGAACTGGCCTGGGGTCACCCAGCCAGATAGCCAGGGTCCATGCAGCACCCCACCCCTCCCATGGTTATAGGAAGCAGCTAGAGGTCCTGATGCCAGCTTTTGGGGAAAGCACCAAGTTAATGACACAGAAATTGTGGTACCCTCCATTGTCCTAAAGGAGAACCTTGGGTTCCCCAGCCTGGATATAGAGAATGACTTTGGTTATCAGCCCATTTCAGCAGGGCGCACTGAGGCAGCCAGCTTTGGGATAAAGATGTTAAAGAAAGAGGCTGGTCTGAGCTCTGGCGTTGGAACTCCAAGTTCAAGGTCCACAGTAACATCTGAATTCCTGGGCTTAGGCAGAGCTGAATTTGAATGCCAGCATATCTGCCAACTTTCAACCTGGTGCCCATTACATAATTCTGGGAATTCCCACCTGCCCGAGTGGTCATGAGGATAAACACCTTGGGAACAAGCCACTACAGAGGAGAACCGTGAGAGTGTCCTGTTTAGCAGTTCTTGGTTTTACTGGTTTGTTTCATTAGCGACCACCTGCTATCCTTAGGTAGAAATGCATTGGTTATATGGTAGGGCTGTTGTTTATATACATATTGAATAAAACAAGACTGGCATGGTAGTACACTGCTGTAACCCTGGCACTCAGGAGGAGGCTGAGGTCACCACCACAGCTTCAAGGCTGACATTGCTACATTGTATGACCCTGTCTCAAGAAAGTGAGGAATAAAGGAAACACAATTTTACCACACTGGCTTTCTCTCTGACAGTGTCTCAGGTCTCCCATGCTGGCCACAAGCTCCCACCTACCAAGCTTCATCCTTAGCTTACAGCTTTGCCTTCCGCTTATCCAAAATGATTTCAGAGAATAAATAAGAGAAAGCATCTGTCAGAAAGGGTGTTTCTCTTCTCCCACCATTGCTTCCTCTTGGCCCTCTCGGCCATAAACTGTCAGCATTGATGGTTGAGAACAATGGAAGAACAGTACCCTTGGGGACTCCAAGGGGCTTCTTGTCCCTGAAAGTCTTGGACAGCTGCTTTCTTGGAACACTAGAAAACGAATGCTTGTCAATGGAAGTATCTGTCTCCAAATAGAAGGGTTTCCCAGAATGAATGGCTAGCCCAGCTGGCATGGTGATGCACACCTGTGACCTCAGTGCTTGTGAGGCTGGGGCAGAAAGAATTCTGAGAATTGGAGACCGGCCTGGGCTACACAGTGGGTTCAGGGCCAGCCTGGGATGCTACTGAAACACTGTCTTAAAGTCTGATGCCATTTGTGAGGCAAGGAGTCAGGTTCTTGCTTTTTTTGAAGTTTCCTAGGTCGTTTGCTGCTATGATGTCAGGCACCACGTCAGGCAGCTCTCCTGTAGAAGAGAAGAAACGCCAAGCTCACGGGATCAAAGAGAGCAGAGTGGAAACCAGGGCAGCGCCTCCCCTTCAAATGCTCCCACATTGCCCCATCTGTGTCCTGAAGCCCGAAGCAGGGAAGCTGCAAACACGGCCTCTTCCTGTCTTCAGGTGTGTGTAAATGGCCAAGACGGTGTTCCTCACCCACCTAATTCTTCCACCCTACATTCCCTGTTGAGGTGACCCCAACCATAAAATTATTCTGGAGCCAGTTCGTAAGTATAATTGTGCTACGGTTACAAGTCATAATGTAACCATCTGATACGCAGGATATCTGCCACTCAACCCCCAAAGGGGCCTCGACCCCCCAGCTTGAGAATCCCTAGTCTAAAAGATCCAAGGACCCATTTCCCATGACTACTAAGGAAGGTGCCTTGCTGCCTGCTTTCAGCCTCAATATAAAAGCAGAACAGCTCTTCAAATCTGTGAGATGCAGGAAAGAAAAGTCCCCAGGTGAGGTTACCTGGAGATCTGCCATCTCCTGCTTCCCAAATAATTTTACAAACACTTTATTTTCTGGAATGTCTCAAATAGCCATAGAGTTTAAAAGTGAGGACTGGCAGGATAAAAAGTCTAGAGTTCCTCCTAACCATTTAGCACCATGCGAAGAGCTTATAAGTTAGAAATGGCCGAAAGAGACCCTGGGGCAAACACTGTTTATATCTGGAAAAAACAGGGGCCCAGAGACATTGTGAGCAAGAAGCAGAGACCATCTCTTTGCTTTCAGTTTGGTTCAGTTTCTAGACGACAAATCCATTCTTTGGTGCTTTCTCTAGAGGCAGATGTTCAGCCCAGGCTACTGTCCCATCAGCATTCAAGAGTTTTACCTTGTGTCCCCAAGACTGGCTGAATTAGTTGCCTTGTGGATTAGACTGGCTGGGAGCAAATCACTTCTCTGAGCCTTAGTTTTCTCACCTGAGAAAGGGGAACAGGACAGCAACAACTGCAGCCTCACAAGGCTGTGAACAAAGGAAGACTCCCTGGACAGGCCAGAGTATTATGGCTTTCCCTCTACCGTGCTCTGATTAAAGAGTGCTCCCACAGGCTGTACACGGGAGAAGCTCTGAACCTGGAGGCAGCAGACACAGGAACTTGGCTTTGGAGACCAGCTACTCAGCAGCTCATTCCTCTCCCTAGCCCCTCCCAGCTCTAAATAGTCCAGCTTCTATTTCTGCACAGCACTGCCTCAGGGCAACATGAGAAAGATTCGGTCTTTGGCGTCCGGGGTATTTCTCAGGCAAGAGAAGCCCGGGCAATGGGCTCTGCGCCCTCCAACCAAGGAGGAAAAGGCATCCCCAATGCAGAAGTACAGGAGAGCAGTTTGCAGAACGCAGGCAATTGCTCAAGGCTGAAAATAGCCTTGGGTGTGTGTGTAAGATGAGAAACAGGAGGCTGGCTGGCCTCAAGGGACTCTAAGAGGGGACCTGGACTCGTGCTGTGGTACAGATGGGAGCTCCTGGCCTGTTGTGTGCAGCAGGGCTACAACTGTCCTCTCCTGAGATTTGCCATCCAGTGATAAACAGAGATGGCTGCGCATAAGCACAGTTCACCCAGGAGAGAAGGCCCTCAACAGGGGCCTACCTCACAGGAAAACCCAGGCAGGGAAAATGGATGGATTCCTGCAGGTTCTGGGCACATTTTGTTCCCCAATAGCCACGGATGGGTGCATTTGTGAAAAGATGGCTGGCAGTTCTCTCCTCATGCAGGTAGTGTGGACGCAATTAAGGTTCATTTAATGGTGCCTACACAGGACATGAGGAGTCCCAGAAAGAGTTCTTGGCCCCAGGAACAAAAGCACTTGTAGGTAGAATGGCAAAGGAGGCTCCTGAGGAAAGAGCTGAAGATAGTGACTGTGGATCTGGGGCCAGGGGAGGCAGCTAGGATATGGGTGACTGGAAAAGCATTAGGACTGTGTGAGGCCACACCAGCAGGTGTCCAAGGGTGACAAGAGCACCTGTGTGAGCCAGTGATGAGGCTGTGTGCGGAGGAAAGACCCATACAGGCTTGAGCAGGGCGGGGGGCTCAGAGCTGGGGCTGGGGTGGAGGTGTGGTTGAACAAGAGACCTAACAGACAGGTAGACCCCACCTCTCCCCCCGCCCAATTGGTCCCAAGGCCTCTTTTTCTCTGCGGTCTCTTTAGCACTGTCCCTGACCTGGACTTTAAAGGAAAAATGTTCATCTTTTTAGTTCATATTATAATATTTAAATTCCCTTTTAAAACTAAACTCAGACGTTTGTTATCTTTTAATAAAAAAAAGTGCTTCCTACCAGTAAACAACGTGGAACACAGTAATTGCCGACTCTATTTCATGGAAATTATTTTGAAATTGAATGTAACATAAATTGGAATGGATGTTTTCTACAGAACTCTTAAAAATGAATGTTTTCTTAAAGCAGTGTAAAAAGTCCTTTAAGAGATGTTTTGTAAATCCTGTCAAATTTTCACACATAAATGCTTATTTTGTTTTATTATGCATTTTCATCCTCATTATCATTAATTGTAACATTTCACACAATAAAAAATACTTTACGCTAGGTGGTGGTAGTACACGCCTTTAATCCCAGCACTCAGGAGGCAGAGGCAGGCGGATCTCTGTGAGTTCGCGAGCAGCCTGGTCTACAAGAGCTAGTTCCTGGACAGCCTCCAAAGCCACAGAGAAACTCTGCCTCGAAAAAAAAAAAACAAAACAAAAAAAAAACAAAAAAAAATCTTCACACCTAAAAAGAAAGAACTGCAGCTGGAGTGGTCTCCTGTATCCATTGGATATTGGTCATCTGTCCAGGGGGAAAGTAAAAGCTCAGAGCCGCAGCTATGCATTATCATGGGACTTGGAAAGCAGAGTTGGGACGCGGCAGTGTATGTCCCATTGCTCTTCCCTCCCTGCTCGAGTGGCGAGTGGCGCACATACATGAGAGAGCTTGGGGGACACGCCCCTCACTCCTGGGGATAGACAGAGCCAGCCAGCAGTAATCTACAGGATCAGCCCGGAGCAATGGCCAGAGAACTGGGACCATAGAGATTTGAGTACTGGGCCACCATCAGCATGGCCAATTAACCTCCCAACACACAGCCTCTCCCATGTATCCCAGAGTGCAGCCTGGGATGACAATAGCAACATCTACAGCATCCTGATATGGGACAGAAAGA
>NC_048597.1:6491475-6526475 GCF_003668045.3 Cricetulus griseus | reverse complement strand
TGGCCCCGCGTCTCTATGAAAGGGCTTGTTTGAACCATTTGGAACATCCAGCAAGTGAGAGGGGCCTCGGCCAGAATCGCTCTCGCATCTTTTCAGGCTGCCTGAGACTCTGGGTTAAACTGCCAAATTTTTGCAACAAAACTAACCATGACATTGGACATTGTGTTATAAATTAGTCACAGCCTTCCAAGCAAATTGTGTCTTTTCATTGTCTTGCTGTAAGCCTTTGGAACATTTGGCTTTGGTTACTAATTTTCAGAGAAGCTCGGAAAAATTGTTTAGCTCTACCCTAAACCAATGCTTTGGACACCAAATTGCATGTACTAATGTATACAGGTCTTCACTCACCACGATTCTTACCACATTTACTCAGGGGGCATCTCAGTTACACCTAGGTTCTCTATCCAACAATATCCCACCGCTCTGCTGATGAAGTGACAGAGGCCACCTCCCATCATCATTAGAACAAAAACAATGTTTCACTTTTAAGAGTCATTGCCACTAGTTCTTCCCTGAGAGCAGTGAGCTCAGCAGTGGTGTTTCTACAGCCTCTTTAACACCGGGACTTTCAGTGTTTGGTGGTCACAGGAACAAAGAAACTCTACTTCTGGTAGGTGACTCTGAATTTGAAAAAAAAAAATGGGGGAGGGCATGCGCCCATCTGCTTGAATTATGTCATCAATAGCTGAATCAAGCTTTTGTTAGTCTAAGGAACGCCCCCAAACACACAGATGCCCCTTAATTTATTTTTCTACTTTTCCAAAATATATCATATGACACTTTTGGACTCAGAGATCATTTCAAGTAGCAAAACTAAAACCAGGTGCAAATGGCTTTATGTAAAGTAAAATAAAGTAAGGGCTGGGGGCATGCCTCTGCGGGCATCTTGTGCTGTGAGGACAAGAGTTTTGCTCTCCAACACCCAGGTAAAACCCAGGCATGGCAACACACACCTGTAACCCCACCCAGTTCTGGAATGGGGAAGACAAGTGGGGGGGGGATGAGGAGAAGACAGGTGAGTCCCCAGAGTTCACTAGCCGCTTGGTCTAGCCAACCAATGAGAATCAGGTTCAGCAAGAGACTGTGTCAAACACAGACAGTGACAGAGAAAGACACCTGACATTAACCCCTGACCTCCACATGTGCACATGCAGGAATGTGCATGCACATAACACCCATGCAAACACTCAAATTAAGAATAAACTCTAATATTCACAAAACGCACCAACGCATTTAATAATCTTCAGTGTTATCAGCACAAAAGAGAAGGCCGTGTTTCTGCCTGTGCCCTGCCGTATTAGAAATAAAGACAATGAAGGTGACTGGATAGATTTCAAAGCAACGTGTTCAGTTGCCAGACATTGCACTTAACTAACTGTACTGACTTTTGAAAGTGGATGCAACTCATGGGCTTTGACTGCTCCAGCTGGAGTCCTTATTTAAAGTAAGCTGTTTCTAAGAGGGATTCAAATTCTGATGAGGTGGTCCACAGAGAGTTAGTCTCCATCCAAGAAGAATCAGAATATTTTCTTTCCTCTTTGTTATTACTCTCCTGTCCCCCAAAGGGAGAAATTCAGCGTGAAGCTGTTTTCAGTGGCTCTTCCTGCCTCTTGTATTCCAGGCAGGATACATCTCGAGACAACAGGGGGCCCTGATATCGGGCATGGCTACTGAGAGTGTGAATTGCAATGCCTGTAGAATCATTTAAGCATTCTGAAAGGCAACTCCATCATTCCATCCTAAGTCTCAGCTCCAGCCAGTTTAAACAGCATATTTTAGTACAGACAACCTCTGAACACTTTGGCTGCTTGTGAGGGAAAAGAGGAGTCTTCAACCCACAGGAGGCATGGAGACACACACCATTACCGGTCATCACACAGGTTCCAATCTTTTAGCTCAAAGCCAGGATGGGCAGGACAGCATAGGTTTCTATGTAATGAAAAGGAAGCCTGAGACACACACCTCTATAGCTAGAATCTATCACACACACACACACACACACACACACCCTTTGGGTAAAGACAAGAGTGTTGTTAGGGCTAGTGCAACTTGTTCCCCTGGCATGTCCTGAATGTGGGCCACACAGCAGCTGCCTCCCCTTGAGACAGACTGCATGGGTCCCTGCCAGTGACCACAATGCTTCACTGGCCTTTGCCAGCTGTCACACTTTGCATGCTGTTGGAGCTCTGGGCCCAGCACAAGGGGCCATCCAAGTCACCAGCTCCAAAGAGAGCCAAATCCTGTGCCCATGTTGGGACCGTACGGCCACCCAGAACTTTCTTCTGGGGCCCTCCACTGGAACACCCTGACTATCATGTATCCATGATGGGGGTATTGTTTCTCCCTTAAGAAGGGGTTGAAGAAGTGAGACCAAGGGTAAAATTGTCCTTTCACCCAATCTGCCATGCTTTCTTTCCCTTACAGCTCTCTCCTTGGCCTCCTGGAAACTTGGGCCAGGGGGAGGGGTTTTAAGAAGCCATTTCCTGATAAAGAAGCTTTGCCTATCCTATCTGAAGGAACTCACTAGTCCAGCACTACCCAAGGTCCTCATTTTCTACCATGTTCAAGGGAGATCAGAAATCGCAGCTACCAGGGTCCTGTTAGAGCCAAATGCAAGAATCCATGAAAACATTTCAATCAGACTGTTCTGCCTAATGGCCACATGATTAGTGAGGCATTGAGGTCTCTCCTTATTTCCTTGGTTCTCTTGTCTCTTTGCTTTGCTTCTTGTCTGGTACAATTTGGTTTTGAATTTGTCTTCTTGGAACCACCTCCTCTCTCCCCAAGTAGCTCCTCTCACCTTGTCAGCCAAGCTCTTCTGGAGTGAGGGGATCCTACCAGCTTCCTCCTCTCTGCAAACCTGTTCATACTCTTGAATGAGCACCAGTGGGCATTTGCACATTTCAAGGTGGAGCTTATTAGTGCCAGCTAGTGGAGATTTCAGACCCATCAGAAGGAGGTGGAAACAAACAGGGTGACCCCTTGCTCTGAAAACCATCCCAACTGATCAAGATGATACCCACACAAGATAATCCAGGCTAGAGAGATGCTGTCAGTGGTGGTCCAGAGCAGTGGGAGAAGGAAGACGGGAGACATCCCAGGCAAAGAAAGCTTCATGAAGCTGTGTGAAACTGCACTGGCTCAGGGTGTCACAGGTTCAGCTGGATGATGGAAGCAGAGACTCAAGCAGGCCTATGGGATGAACGGTGATGAAGAACACAACACAATCAGCAGGTATAGCCAATGGGCACCCAGAGCAGACATCATTTCTCAAGGCGGACCCCCGGGCCTTAGACCAGCAGTTCTCAGCCTGTGGGTCACGACCCCTTTGGAGGTCGTTACTCTTTCACAGGGCCACCTAAGACCATCAGAAAACACAGATATTTACATTAAGACTCATCAAGATTACAGTTATGGGCTGGAGAGATGGCTCAGAGGTTAAGAGCACTGGCTGCTCTTCCTGAGGTCCTGAGTTCAATTCCCAGCAACCACACGGTGGCTCACAACCATCCATTATGAGATCTGGTGCCCTCTTCTGGTGTGCAGGTATACATGGAAGCAGAATGTTGTATGCATAATAAATAAATAAAATCTTAAAAAAGATTACAGTTATAAATTTGTAACAAAAATAATTTTATGGTTTGGGGCCACCACAACATGAGGAGCTGTGTTAAAGGGTCCCAGTGTGAGGAAGGTTGAGGACCACTGTCTCACACTGAAAGTACCATCTTTTGTTACACCCCAGGTCTGCACTTTCAGCCATCTCTGGGGGGAGTGCTACCTGTTCAGCAGCTAACAAGCAGCCATCTAGCACTATTGTGGGCTTGAAGTAACAAGTGCACAACCAGAGATGCAATTCGGAGCCTCACCTTATAGTAAATTCTCACTTGAATAACCACCTGTGGCTACCACCCTAGATAGTAGAAGTTTAGATACCAAATGACTCCCCCTGAAGATATTCCTGGACTCTCTGACAGGATGGAGACCTACGCCCCGCTTGTGTTCAGAGATGAAAGTTTACACTAAGTCATCCTATTGTACTGGGGAGAGAAAGATTTGGCCCCACCCCCAACAGATAGGAACGCATAGGGTGTCGTTCTCCATCTGATAAGAGGCCAGAGAGGGTTCTGCTTGAGCAAGAGTCAAGTCACTGATAAAATGATGTCACATCCTTTGGGGGAGGAAGAGACAAACCTAACCCCAGGACTCATCCTTATAAGACTTTTGGATCAGAGAGACGGGGCGAGGGTGACAGAGAAGAAACCATCCTATTGTCACTGTCGGTTAGCCAGACATTTCGTTCTCAGAACCTGATAGGAAATTTTGTACTAAAAAACACAACCAGAATATACCCATATTCATGGGAGCATTATTAGCCATAAGATTGAAATCCTCCTCTGTGGATTATAGATAAATGAAAGGCACAATGGTTACAGGAAATGTAATATATCATGGGAAGTGTGGTATGCTATTTGGCTTTCATAAAGGAGAATTCAGGCTGGAGCTGCAGCTCTGTTGGAGGAATGCTTGCCCGCTATGCACACAACCCTGTGGTTTCAGATCCCCACCACGGCATAACCTGGGGATGGTAGAGAATGCTTTAAATCCCAGCATCTGGGAGGTGGACACCAGAGGGTCATAAATTTAAGGTTGTCTTCTCATAAAGACCGAGTTGGAGGCCAACCTGGGATACAAGAGACTCTGTGTCAACAACAAAAAAAGGGGGGAAGGGAGGGAGGGGGAGAATTTAGGTGCATGTTATATCCAACATGGATGAAGCTTGAACACATGCTAAGTCACCAAAGTGAGCCAGTCACTAAAGGACAAACACAGCATGGTGCTGCTTAGGTGGGATGCTCTGAGCAAAATGATGGTGCAGACACAGCCGGGTGGTGATTGCTGAAGTGGAGAAGTGGTGGCTAATCTGGGTTGTCAACTTGACATACCTAAGAAGAGGAACCTCAAATGAGGAAATGGCCTCCATCAGATTGGCTTGGTGGGCATCTCTGTGAGCATTTTCTTTATTGCTAACTGATATCACTCACTGACCAACCCGCACCATTCCTTGGCAGGTGGGCCGCTGCTGTCTAAGAAGGGTAACAGAGAGCCCGGGGAAGCAAGCCCGAAATCAGCCCCCCCCCCCCGGAGGGGACGCTTACTGGTTCTTGCCTCTGTGCTGGCTTGAGTTCCTGCCTTGGTTTCCCTCAATAAGGAGCTGTGATTGGTAAGTGTAAGCCAAATGAGCTCCTCCCTAAGCTGCTCTTGGTCATGATGTTTACCACACCCACAGAAAGCAAACTAACACAAGCAGGGAGGTTTTTCTTTTTAATGGTTACCAGAAGTTATAGAGGTGTGTATGTGTGTGTGTGTGTGTGTGTGTGTGTGTGTGTGTGTGTGTGTGTGTTGATGGCTTGAGGTTTGCAAAAGCAAATGAGGTCTTGAGGATCGGTTGCAAAGCCGTGTGAACAGACAGATTAAACTGTGCACCTAGAGATAGTATATGTTATGTTATGTTATGAATATTACCTACACTTTATTTTTATTGACAGGCTCTCACTTTGTAGCCTAGACTGGCCTGCAACTTACTATGTAACCCATGTTGGTCACCCCTAAAAAGGGGTGGGGTAGAGCTAGAGCGAAAATGGAAAGAGGCAACAGCCATTTTAGTCAGACCAGAGAAACTGGAACTATGAAATAACGGTGGGTGTTTTACCCTAAAGTACCCTCCCTTCCCCTCCGGGGGCGGGCGCTATGACACCCGCGCAGGCGCCCAGGATAACCATCTCGAGCGACTCTGGCTGCACCTCGGCGCAGGCGGCCAATTAACACTCGCCTGTGGCCGGCCTGGCTCCTCCATTGGCTGCACCGCACCACCCGCGGTCCTTGCAGGTTCCCAAGCCGGGTTTAAAGGTGTCAGGCGCGGACTGCGCGTCTCTATCGTCCGCCCGCAGGTCCGCGGGGAGGGCGATCTGCCGAGCGGCCCACCCCGGGCGGGCGGGCGTTAGTGAAGGGCGCCCTCGGTCGCCCCCATCGCCCCCTCCCCAGATGTACTATGCGGTTTCTCAGGCGCGTGTGAACGCGGCTCCCGCGACCATGCTGCGGCCGCAGCGGCCCGGAGACGGGCAGCTCGGGACCTCGCTGTATGAGCTGGTGGGTTACAGACAGCCACCCGTTTCGTCGTCGTCGTCGTCCTCCTCCACATCCTCCTCCTCTCCTCCCACCGCGTCCCTCCTCCCCAAGGCTGCGCGCGAGAAAGAAGCGCCTCTCGCCGAGCCGCTGGGAACCGCGCCGGAGTCCCGGGGCGCCCGGGCCGACGCCAAAGAGGAGCAGCAGCAGCAGCAGCAGCTGCGGCGCAAGATCAACAGCCGCGAGCGGAAGCGCATGCAGGATCTGAACTTGGCCATGGACGCGCTGCGCGAAGTCATCCTGCCCTACTCGGCGGCGCACTGCCAGGGCGCGCCGGGCCGCAAGCTCTCCAAGATCGCCACGCTGCTGCTCGCCCGCAACTACATCCTGCTGCTGGGCAGCTCGCTGCAGGAGCTGCGCCGCGCGCTCGGCGAGGGTGCGGGGCCCGCAGCCCCGCGCCTGCTCCTGGCCGGCCTGCCCCTGCTGGCGGCGCCCGGCTCTGTGCTGCTGGCACCCGGCTCCGTGGGGCCCCCCGAAACCCTGCGCCCCACCAAGTACCTGTCTCTAGCGCTCGACGAGCCTCCGTGCGGCCAGTTCGCCCTCCCCGCTGGTGGCGCAGGGGGCCCCGGCCTCTGCTCCTGTGCGGTGTGCAAGTTCCCGCACCTGGTCCCCGCTGGCCTGGGCCTGGCAGCCGTGCAAGCTCAGTTCTCCAAGTGAGCGCTGGCTGGGCCCGGGGCGGGGCGCGACCTCAGCCAATCTTCCCGCGCCCTCGCGTCCTGGATCTAGGGAGAGCTGGACCCAATAAGGAGGACATTTCCAGACTTCTCGCCCAGGCGACAGACTGTAGGGCGCCTTCATCCCTGCCCCCACTCCCTAGCAATTAAAGAGACCCAAGCGGGTGTCCCAAGGAGCAGTTGCCTGGGATTCTAGATGGATCCCACCTGTTTAGAGCCGGAATCATGGCGTCCTTACCTTAAGCTCACCCAGGGGCGGGCGTGATCCCGGGTCTCTCACAGTAGCTGTGGCTTCGCGGGGCTGGGAGGATGGTAGTCGCCGGTGCGGCACAGTCGGGTTGCCCTGGGTGCAGCGAAAGGCTGCCCGCGTCCTCGCTGTCCAGGGATCCGCCAGCTCCCAGGCCTTGGGACTGCTCCCCAACAGCGTTGACCCCCCGGGGGGACTTCTTTTCTTGTCCCGGGCCTGAGATCACAGGCTCGCTAGTTCCCACCAACCAAACGCATGTGGACCCAGGAGGTCTATAAAAGGCCAGTCCGCGGTACAAACAGCAGTGGTGTTGGCGGATGGACTGCCCGGAAGGACCAGAGTTTCGGAAAAGGGGGTCGTGCAGGTGGGAGCGCCACGGTCATTGGGTGTGCGGGGCGGGAAGCTCGTCTGGCCTCACAGTTCAGTTTTTCAGGCTCGAACACTCAGCTGTTTTACTGCGGAGTATCCACTCCTTAAATCCTGGAAATCTACTTAGTTTCTTTTCCCCCAAAGGTAGTTTAACCAACATTTGAGCTTGCTTAAAAACAAAACACCAATCACCTTTCACGCCATCTGTGTTCCGGACTTACAAAAATAGGTAACAAGGCAATTTCGTAGGTGCGGGCTTGTGAAACTCGGTAATTAACGTTCTCATTAAAGAGTGTGGAGGTGGGCGAGGATCCCAAACCTCCCGGGCTGGACGAAGCCAGCTGCGCCGCAGGCGGGAAGGCGCTGGCCCTGTGGGCGCACGCGCTGGTCTTTAACCACCGCTTTGCAGCTGGAGAACTCCGCGGATGCGTGCTCCGGTGGGCGCCGCGTCTTGGTTTGTGTTTAGTGTTAGGAAATTGCCCAAGATTATCTCATAATCTTCACCAGCTTGCTTTGATTTTTATGTTGGAAGTTTTGGGTTGTTGACAGTAGCCGAATTTAACTGGCATTTTATTTGACCTCTAACTTTGTCGCCGCCCCATCTGCCACGAACTGTACCGAAAACACGGAATAAAACGTCAACAGTCGAATTTTTACATTTCTCGTCTGTTTGTTAAATAAAAATGTCCTTGTGCCACGGTTGAATCTCGACGTAGGAGTGAAGGTCTCTAGTTAAGTACTAGGTCTCCACATTTCAAGACTTGAGTTCCTGGGTTGTAAAATATCCCAATGAACAACAACTGTAATTCAAAGTCAGACATCAGCAGGAAATGGAAGGGCTGTGGGCGGGCGATTATCAGAGGGAGAGGAAATTTCAGACTGGTGACTGGCCAGACTCAGGAGCTAGGTCTCCTCTAAACACATCTTTCTCCGGATGGAAAGAAAATGAATTAAGCCATACGTTATTATATTTTTTATTTCAACATCTTTCTCTGAAGTCTGCCTTTTTTTTGTCTTGTAGCAGACAGACTCATAAACAGATGTATGTATGAATGCTCCCATCTGCAGGAGTTTGTTGTTGTTGTTTTTTGTTTTTTGTTGTTGTTGTTGTTGTTGTTGTTTTTAGCAGGACATGGGACATAATTTAGTTCCAAGTGAGAAGAGCTTTGGGGTCCATCGAACCGATTGTAAGAATTCAGGGTATAACACTCCGGAGATGGAGGCAAGAGGTTACCCTTGAGTTCAAGGCTAGCCTGGGATACATGAGCCCCTGTCTCCAGAGAAGAAAGAAAACAAAATATTTGGAATGCTGACTTTTTCACATGCTAGCTCTGTATAAATGTCTGCCCGTGCCCATCCCCCCTTTAGCCAAGGGAACTTCAAGGAAGCCAAGATGGTAGATGAGGTGATTTAATTTTGTGCACATGGGCTTGCCTGGGGCGTGGAGACAGAGAAGAGGAACTTTCTCTTGGAGAACACAGAGGAAGCCGGAGAGATGTACCTGCCTCTGCCCTGAGGGAACCCAAACTCCCGCCCGCGGGAGAGCAGCTCTGCTGACCCCGCCAGCTGTCAGCCAGGGCAAGGAGGCTTGTCCCTCCCAGACTCTGCCATGGGTGAAATGCCATCCTCCTCTCTCTTCTCTTTCTCTGCCCACCCTTGCTTACCTTATATCCTGAAGAGAAAACAACCAGCTGCTAAAGACAAGTCAGGCTCTCAGTGAAAAGGTGAGAAAGAGCAAAAACCATGCTGCTAGTTTACAAACAGTTCCTTCCAGCTGGGTCATCCCAGACTCTGTAAAGGCAGCCACTTCCAGAGTAGAAAGTCAGTGACTAAAAATGCTATCTCATCCCCTTTCTCCTGCTGTAAATGGTGCAAGCACCCATGCCTTACTGAAAAACAAAGTGTGTGTGGTTGTCAAACCGAGAAAATAATGCCCTCGAACTGCCAAAGGTCATGAGTGAACAGGACAAGGATGTACAGCGTTGGTTTGGGGGTTATGTCTTAGAGTTTCTATTTCTAAGCAGCTTGGGAAGGAAATGATTTATTTCAGCTTACAACTCTCAGGTCACACTCCATCACTGAGGGAAGTCAGAGCAGGAACTCTGGGTAGGAACCAAAGCAGAGGCCATGGAGGGGTGCTGCTGGCTGGCTTGTTCCCCACGGCTTTCTCAGCCTGCTCTCTTACACTATCCAGGACCACCTTTCCAGGGGTGGCTCCACCCACAGTGAGCTGGGCCCTCCCCATCAATCTTTAGTGAAAAAAATGTGTATAGGTTTGCTCACAGGCCATTTTCTCCCCTGAGGTTCCCTTTCCTAAATGATGCTAAGTTGTATCAAACTGACAAAATAATAACAACCAGGACAGGGTACCATCAAAATCTTTACATCATCTGCCTGCATGTAGCCTCTTATCAGCCATGTGCCGAGCAAGGTTGGTAGGACTGCTCTTTGTCAGGAGTTCCTGTTCTAAGTGAATTGCCACAGCAGGCATCCAGGGGCCCTGTTGGATAAATCAGAGATCGCCATATACAGTGTGGAGAGCAAAGGCAGCAGCATAGCATCCCTGTGACAGAGGACAAGGTTCGAGTACAGGGTAGAGCAGAATGGTCCTGACGCCTGCAGTGCTCATCGCTTGGCAAGGGAAGGTGCTGACGTCCCATCTCCCTTGCTTTCAGCTGGAGTGGACTAAACAGTTTACTCTTTGAGGGCAGTAGCAAAGCAGAGACCGTGTAGATGGAGTCTTTGGGACAGAAAAGGAACACACGGCCCTGTATTCAGTCACCCATCGGTGTGCAATCCCAGCATTCCTAGAGAACAGAATTGAAGCAGGAAGGCACACAGGCTGAGACAGTTGGCTTGTATGTTGAAGGTCAGTGAGCGAGCGGGCGGTAACTGAGCAGATGAAAAGCAGAAAGGCATCATGGGATTTCCCCAGCACAGTGACATCTACTGACAGGTGATCCCTCCCAAGGAACAGCAATTGTACGGGGTATGGAAACACTGCTGTATGAAATATTTAATTGAGCAGTTCCACCTGCCAAGAGGCTCTGCCTCAACTGTGAGAAGTACTGCACTTCCCTCAAGTTCAGAATCACCAGCAAGCGATCTTCCATGTTGCCCGAAGGATTTAGGGTTCTATTTGTGTGGCTTTCGGTGTATGGTGTATGAAGGGGTCTTCTTCAATCACTCTCCACCTTACACACTGAAGCAGAGTCTCTCACACGAACTCAGAGCACACCAATCCAGCTGGGCTAGCTGGTAGCTTTCCCCGGGGATCCCGTCTTTGCCTCCTGCGTGCTGGGGTTACAGGTGTGTTACCATGCCTACCCACCTGGATTTATGTGGCTTGCACACTGGACCTACAGACTAGGGTTTTCACACATATGCGGCAAGTACATCATTCGCCGAGTCATTCTTCCCAGCCCCAAGTTTAATGAGGTCTTTTTTGTTTTAATTTTTTTATAAAGGTGTTTAACTTTTATTTTATGTGTATGAGCATTTGCCCACATGTATACATACATGTACATCACATGCATACAGTGACCTGGAGAACCTGAAAAAGGTTTCAGATCCCCTGGAACTGGAGTTACAAACAGCTATGTGAGTGAACCTCCATGTGAGTGCTGGGAATTGAACCTGGGTCCTTTGGAAGAATAAGCCAATGTTCTTAACCTCTAAGCCATCTCTCCAGGACTAGATTAAAAAAAATAGTGTGTATGTGCGTGTGGCTATGTAGGGGTGTGTGTGCCATAGCATTCAGGTGCTTATGAAGGCCTAGAGGGGCTGGATTTCCCTCAAGTTGGAGTGACACGTGATTATCAGCCACCCAAGTGCATGCTAGGAACTGAACTTGGGTCCTCTGGAACAGCAGGGCACATCCTTAACCTCTGAGCCATCTCTCCAGCCCTGGTGGGTTGGATTTTTTTCCCTTTCAGTCTTCACAGATTGCCCACGTGTGCAGGTGAAGCTGTAACCACCAGTGCTCAGAACTTGAGTGTGTTAGCTGACTGTCCTGGCACCGTGCAGTCTGCTGACTGTCTATCCTAACACACTGTGTGGTTGGTAATGGAAGCTGGCTGGAAAAGAGAGCTTTCCTTCAGCCACAGAACAAAGTGACAGTTGGGGTGAGTTACTAAGTGGGTGCTCTGACCTGCCATGGTACACAGGGCACTGCCTGGGATAGGGTACATCATTCCAAAAGCATTTTTCTTGCTTGTTCCCTGGTTTCCCCACATTCACTGGCGTAGCTCATGAAGCAACAGCTTGAAAAATGTCATTTTCCTTAAGCAGGAATTGATTTTCAATAAGCAGAATTCAGTAATAAGGAGTCCACTTGAAATTACTGCTTTCGAAAAAATTCCACGGCTGGGAGTGTAGCTCAGTGGTAGAGTGCTTGCCTAGTGTGGGCAAGGCTCCAAGTTCAGTTCCCATCACAGAGCAAAAGGAGAAAGGTGGGGCTTATTTTACAAGATACAAGGCTTGAAAGTAGAACAGCAAAGCATCCCTTTATGTTACAGACATTCGTATTATTGCATACGTGGATATTTCTGGTGAGCAACCTGCCACACTTACACACATCAGGGAAGAGGGATCTCAATAAGGGACTGTTTCCATGTCTTCATCAGACTGGCTTGTGGGCATGATGACTGCTGATCGGCTTAGGAAGAGCCACCCCACGACCCCCGGGTGTATAACACAGGAGCAAGCCAGGGGAGCAAGCAATGTCTCCCCCGCCCCCTCCGCCCCGCGTGGTCTCTGCTTCAGTTCTGGCCTCCAGGTTCCCGCCTCCAGCTCCTGCCTGTCCAGGCTTCCCTCCATGATGGCCTGTGACCTGGAAGCCAAATAATCCATTCACTCCCTCTTCGCTTTTAGTCAGCATCTTATCACAGAGACGCTAACAAGGACAGACTAGAGACCCATGTCTTAACCAAACCCAAGAAAATGGAAATGCCTGGGTGGAAATCAGGTCAGCCTTTCTGCTGCTGTTGGGTTAACTGCTTCGTCTAGAAACTTCTCCTTTGCCTTCCACTGCTGTGTCAGGCCATCTTGGGATAAACCAGCTCAAATATTCCAAGTCGTTAAACACTACAGGCCAAAGACAGTGGGAGCCTGGGGGGTGGTGCTTGTACTAAAAGTAAGAGGGGTGCCCTTCTCCTTCCTGCTTAGCATTCCACGGTGACCACAAGAGGACGGATCAGGAAGATGCCCAAGCCAAAGAATGCAATTAGCAGACTTTTCTCTGAATCCTACAGAATGCCTCAGGATACGAGAACCCACAAGCCACCCAGTCTTCTCTTCCCTACCAACCTGTGGTCCTTGACTACCTGTGACCAGTGAGGCCAAAGTTACTCTCCTGGTTTCTCCCAGTGAGAAAGAAAATGGAGATCCAGGTGAGGCTCCCACCCCAGGCTCCCACCCCAGGCTGAGCACATTGTTCTTGATCCCATGGATTATCTCTGACCTCTGACCTTTTGCGGCCTCTCCACACAGCCATTGGTCTGACCCTGTGAGTGGTATCTATGAGACAGACTTGGGACCAATCCCTTGCCAGCCAACCTGGCTGCAGTTGAGTCACCCAGACTTTGTGTGGCAGCCCTGCCCCTGGTCCCCAGGGAGGCCCAGATTAGTCACAGGGAGTATCAGAGGCAAGCCCTGGGAGAGATGCTCTGATGGTGACATGTTTGTCATCAAGGTTTCAGAAAGCAACTTTGGGAAGACAAGGAGACAGCAGCCACGGCAGCAGGGAGGGCGGGGAGTGGCTTGGGGCCCAATGCAAGGATTTCTCTTTAGTGGCTTCCTTTCCATGTCTTCATTGTGCTGACCCTGATGGGGACCATTTTCTCAACAAGGCGGGCATGCTATGTGTTTCTCCTAGACAAGAGGAATTCTCCAAGACTCTCCTCGGTAGCAGGAACAGAAGCTACACACGCCTCAGGCTATACCTGGACTCTGGACCTGGCACCAGTCACCAAGTCACTGGTAAGCAGTGGCCCAGGAAAAAGTTTAACCCTAGGTCCCAAGAAAGGGACCTAGGCCAGTGTGTTCCCAAGGCTGCTAGGCCATGTGGGTAGTGTTAAATGTTACAACCAAGAGACTTCAAAATGACAAGATTGAAAAAACTCATCTGTGAGTTCAGAGAGAGACATGGAAGAAAGGATAAAGAGTGGTGGCGGAGGGGGGGGGAGAGAAAGAGGGAGGGAAGACTCCAGCTCACTGGAGATGAGCAGATGAGATGGAGAAAAAGATGAGAGCTGGGTGGGAATGGCTGATTGGCACCTGCTAACAAGGATAACAGTAACCATATGAGCCAACATTGTGTTTGCTGGGTGCCAAGAATCCCTAAGCATTTACGTGCTTCGTCTCGCTTTGTGGGTGCTCATGTTACCCTAACCTTACAGGTAAGAGGTGAGCAGGATGGAGGAAAAGGGAGCCAAGCTCATCAAGGGCTTTCTAGAAGCCTGGGCGGGGAGCCCCATGGCTTGTCCTCTTGCTGTCACTGTAGTGCGGAGAGATGTCCTCTGCCTCAGCTTTTGGGACAAGGTGGTAGCAACCCGGATATGTGCTCCAGGCCTGGCTGTGTTTGCTTCTGCTGCTCAACATTCTGATCAGTGTGGCCCTAAGATTGCCACACAGCCCAGCAGTACCCACAGCAGAGATTCATTCCTCCGTGTCCAGAGGCCATGTGGTGGGAATTTCAAGTCGTTTCATTTTCCACATTCCTTGAGTGGTAGAAAGTTGCTCCAGTCCCCACATGTCCCAGTCTGGGAGGAGGAGAATAGTTGGCACCAGAATATGTAGTCCTTAAGATATTAGGGTTACAAATGGAAGGAAGGTGCACATACATTCCCACTCCCTTCAAGACATCCATATTCCAGGCCCGACAGAGGCCTCTAAAGCAAAGAGAGTTCTCACGAAGGGATGATTAGATGTGCACAGTTCAAGTCCTTAAAAACCACATCAAGCAGATAAAGTATCAGAAAGGAAAGTGCTTGATTGGTGATATTTTCTTACCCTGGTAACCAATCAAAGGGCTATTTCGTTTCTTTGTCTGCTGGCTTCTGGTGGCATTCGCTGCATGCTCCCTCTGCAGTCCTGACAGCTGTATTATTGAGCACAATCTGGGCAGAAGGACTAGTGACCAACCCTCTGGCTGCCCGTGTCATCCAAGGAAGGAACATAAAGCCATGCCTCTCAGTGTCCTATTCATAGGCAGTGTAGACTTGGCAGTGATGGCCATGGTATCGGGGCCAGAGGGACTGTGAGGGCACGCCTTTTGTGTCTTATTCTCATGATGACACACAGTGAGGTATATGGAGACATCAATCACAGCTACCCCCATGGAGGGCGTGAGGAAAGTTGTGCCCAAAGGAGGGCCAAGTGGTACTCAAGAAGAGAGGCAGGAGAGCTTCGTGGCTTCCCACACACCCCAAATTCCAAACACCACTGGATGCCACACCCATCGCCCACACCCCTTCCCACCCACTCTCCTCCCTCTGCAGCCTGGTTATTCGTTGTCCTTTGTTGCTGGGCATCGCAGCTGTTACTCCTGCTGCTGGGTGATCTTAGATGGGCTACTTGAACTCTGGGGACTCATCTGGTCCCTCAGGTGGGAACCATAACAGGACCAGGCCAGTGCTTGTTGGACTTGTCACAGCCCAGAATGTTTTTCATTAGAATTGGACTAACTGTGTGGCCCTGTGTTCTGTGATGATCCATAAAGTACAGTGTGTACTAAGCATTTGCATCTTTTCTTGTGCCTGAGTAGGGCCCATGGCAGCACCCAAGGGTGCCAAGCAAAAAGTCCATTCAGAACAAGCGAACAAGGGTATAGAGTCCAGCTGGGTTGCTTGAGGGTTCTCTTAGGAAAGCCCACGTGTGGTTCTGGGCCTTGTTCTCCTAGATTTCTGCTATGGTGCTGACCCTACCTGAAGCCAAATGTTGCTCTGAGGTAGCTGCAGAAAGATTGCAGGGTGCCCCGTCCCACTGTGGCACTCCTCCTCCTCCTCCTCCTCCTCCTCCTCCTCCTCCTCCATCTCCTCCTCCTGGTGGGCCCACAAACAATAGTTCTTCAGAAGCCACAGCATTTCATCTGTTTGGCTACAAGCTGACTCAATGTCATTCTCCACCAGCACAACGTCAGCTCAGGACAGCGCCAAACAGTCCCCACCGGTTTGTGGCAAGTGGCATAAACACCAGGCGGGTGGCTGAAATCACTGGCTGAGTCATCTGCACATGGGGATGAATGGCATTCAGTCAGCTCAGGAGAGCGCTGGCCAAGGGGGCTGGGGCTCACTCCTGACAGTGAGTGCGGGCAACCCCACTCAAGAGCCATGCCTTCGGCCAGCTCTCAGTGAGGGTCCCACACTTGGCAACACTGTGATGTCTCAAGGCAACGCTGTGGTCATCAGAGTTCAGCGGGTGGGACTCAACATAAACTTTGGCTGGAGTTGTCTCCACAGAGCAGAGGAGGGGAAAGAAGCGAGGCTGAGAGAGGTCAGGGAAGAAGAGAAAACCTCAACACAGATATATTAACAGATATTGGGGAAATGGCTCTGGGCAAGCATGCTTGTTATGCACACACAAGGGTCTGAATTTGAATCCCCAGAACCCACCAAAAAGCACAGCCTGGCCTGAGTTCATGTCAGCGCCAGCACTGGGGGTGGCGACAGGTAGACTTTGAGATTTCACCGCCTACCAAGCCCAGTCCAACAGCAAGCATCACATTAAGTAAAACCCTATCACAAGGAAATAAGACCGAGCGGCAGAGGAAGACAAATAACCCTCTGGCTTGTGGATATGTGCCCAAGTGTCCTGCAATACACAGACACACCACAAATGAAGTGGTTTTAGTATATATCTTATAATTTATTTAAAACACCCAATTCTAAAAGAAGAGGTAGATATAAGGGAAGCAAAGAATTATATCACAAAACTTTTAATCAGAAAAATTATTGGAAGGAAAAAGGTGGTCAGTCTCTGTTTTGCTCACCTTCCTCCAGTCCTCGGAGCTGAGGATCCAATCCAAGACCTGTACTTGACAGAATCACTCTGTCACTGAGATAACTCCACAACCCCTCTTTTGCTTGAGTTTTCAATGATTATTATGTTTCGGTTCAAACTCAGGAATTAAGTGACCATTTCACTCCGGCAACCAGAATGGAGTCAGAAAAAAAGAAATTGCAAGAAGTTAAATGTCCCCAGAGTCACACAGTTAGACAAGACCTTCCTGTGTTACCTGGTTCTTAGCCGGAAACCTGGACGTGGGTCAGACAGGTGCAGCACATCTTTGGATACAAAATTGAAGGGACGCCCCCTTAATCACTTGTCACAATGTTTTAAGATGGTTTAAATCAAAAGTGTCACAAAAAGACATAATGAGCGAAACACCTGAAGTTTACATCCAGACAGGATGATTTTTCCAAGACACTTACATGGACTGACCTGGAGCCACACGCCCAGCCTGCCTTCCCAGTTTACCCAGGCCATTGCAAGTCACCCGTGAGGCCACAGCCTTCCCTCTGGTGTCCTCCAACTTTGGTCATGTGGATTTCTAGAGGCTGAAAGTAGCTCAACAATATAAGAATGAGGCGCTGGTCATGTTCAGATGCCAGCAAATCCAGTCCTTGCGGTGAGTGTGGTGGCCAAACAGTGTGGTACATGGAAACCTCATTTCAAATTCCCTGCTCTACCCTTGCTAGCAAAGCACAGCTCCATGTTTAAGCCTTAGCTTTCTCATCCATAAAGAGCGGTGGTAACAGTATTCAGTGGCAGGACTAGAGTGTCCTGAGCCACTGTGACTGTGGAGTGTACAGTGAAGGAACCCTCCCATCACCCCACACAGCACAGGCTACAGAGTTCTCTGTCAAGACAGCTGTCCCCCTTACATTCAGCTCTCTCTTTTGGAGGTCCATCTGGAGAGCCCTCTTGAGGAATGTGGGTCCATTGTTTTCTTTACAAAACCCTTGAGTCTAGTGACATCGAGAATTCACTGGAACCGCTGTTTAGCACCAGGTATCTGTGATTTCTTGGAAGTGTCATTTAGTTCCAGTCCTGTCTGAAGGCTGTAGGTCAACCAAAGATCACAGAGGACACAGCTGAGCCCAACAAGTAGATATTGGGGTTGGGGTGAGCTTCCGACCTGTGTCAGTCCCATGGAGCATCCGGATGGCCGTGGGCACACCTCCTTCTAGCACACCAAGGTTGGCCTGTCATTTAAAGCCACTCCTCTTTCCTCCATTCCTACAGTGGCCTATCACCTGGGCCTGACAGCCTAAGGTGGGACGCCAGTGTGAGTCTGGGTGGTTTTGCAAAACACTTGAAAATTAAATGTAGTGAATACTGGAACCTGGCCTGCATTCCTTACACTGGGTGAAATAGAGTTTTATTTCCCCAGCACTCAGGAGACAGAGGCAGGCAGATCTCTGAGTTCAAGGCCAGCCTGGTCTACAGAGCAAATTCCAGGACAGCCAAGGCTACAAAAAAGGAAGGAAGGAAGGAAGGAAGGAAGGAAGGAAGGAAGGAAGGAAGGAAGGAAGGAAGAGTTCTGTTTTCCTACAGCAGCTGTTTTTGCTGCCATTCCCCTGCCACCCCAAACACGACTCACCAAGATGGGGTGCAAAGACACACCTGTCTGCTTTAAGTTCTGGGATGTGTGAATTGCTCTGCTCAGATTTTTTAACTACTCTGAGAAAAACAACATTTATTGGTTTTTAAAAAGCTGTGCCTGGAGCCAGGTGTTGGTGACTCACGCCTTTAATCCCAGTACTCAGGAGGCAGAGGCAGGTGGATCTCTGTGAGTTTGAGGCCAGCCTGGTCTCCAGAGCGAGTTTCAGGACAGCCTCCAAAACAATACAGAGAAACCCTGTGTTGAAAAACCAAACCAAACCAAACCAAACAAAAACAAAAACAAAAACAAACACAAACAAACAAACAAAAAAGGTATGCCTGGGCTGGATAGGTGACTCAGTGGTTAAGAGCACATAATCCTGAGTTCAATTCCCAGCACCCACATGAGCAGTTTAGGCTCACAACTGCCTAAACCCCAGTGCCAGGGGATCTGAAACCTCTGAGTGCTGAGTGTGTCTGCACTCACGGGCATATACCCGCACGCACACAGACACACACTCCTAAAAATAATAAAAATCAATGAAAAAACAGAAAGACAGGCTCTGCGTGCAAGTCTAACAACAGACCAGAGTGAAGATGCCTCCCTCCTAGGATGCTTTCTTCCCTTTCCAAAGAAAAATGTTTAAGTTCCTTTAAAACATTTTATCTTGTTTTGTTTTGGTTTATTTTTTTACATTTACTTGCTTTGTGTGTGGGGACTATAGAGGTCACAGCATGTGGAGGTCAGAGGACAGCTTGTGGGAGTCGGTTCACTCCTTCTGCCATGTGAACCCCTCTGGTTGTCAGGCTTAGCAGCAAGCATCTTTGCCCACTGAGCCAGCTTGCCAGGCAATGGTGTCGAACACCTTTAAAGCCAGCACTCAGGAGGCAGAGGCAGGTGGATCACTGTGAGTTCAAAGCCAGCCTGTTCTACAGACCCAGTTCCAGAACAGCCAGATAGAGAAAACCTGTCTCAAAAGAACAAACAAACAAAGGCTATGTAAACTGTACCTGGACATTGAAGGATTCTCAGCAATTGGGAAGTGTCACTCACAAGCCGGGTCCTGGCCCTGCCCCCATCAGCTTCTCCACAGCTGGACCACAGGGGTGGGCACAGCACACTGTTTCTAACTTGAATCTGTTGCCAAAAAGGAAACAGAGGGAAGTTCTGAGGCTGGCATTTTTTTCTTTTTGAGACACGGTCTTGTGTAGCCCGGTCTGGCCTTTAACTCTTTAGGTAGTAGAGGCTGATTTTCAACCGGGCCTCCTGTCTCTACCCCCAGCATACACTAGTATGCTTGCTTGAGGCAGAGTTGCAGGCTGAACCCGTGTTAAGCAAGCGCTGTGCCAACTGAGCTGCAGCCCCAGCCATTAATAGTGGCTATCTTTCAAAAGAAACATCTTCGTTATTGGTTTTTAAATTAGAAGGGTGATTTTCACTCACTGTAAATAAATTAGACCATTTCACAACAAATACCGGAGGGCAGGGCAAAGTGGTGTGTAATTCTGGCGCTGTGAGAAGCCACTACAAACTCTACCCTGCTGTGCATTAGGGGACATTTTCTTCCTTGACTTTGCACATGTGTAGTTAAGAACAGTCAGCCCTGCACATCCATAGGCCCCACACACATAGACTCAATCACAATCAGAGAGAAAAGACCCTTGGGTTGAGTCTGTGTCAAACATACACTCTTTTCAGACCATGACTGCATAAACAGGGTAACATCACCCCGTGCTATAGCTGTGTTAGGCTTTCCGAGTCACCCCGAGATGCCTGGAATTGTTGGGAGACTGTTCAGAGGTTACATGTAAACAGTGAGCTTCCGGTATGAGGAAATAGAGAAGCCAGGGGTCTGGGTGTCAGTGAGGTCCTAATGACAGCTGACGATGAGTGGCAGGTCAGAATTAAACTATGACGTCATCATCACCTGTCTCATTTGTTCATCAGTACATGACCGACAGCACAGCTTCTTTTGCCAACAGTGATGCTCTGGCATTGCCATGTTAACCCTGGGTGACACTGAGGCTTATCAATTCCCCTCAAATGACCACTTTGTTTCACTTTTAGTATTTCTAATACAAATCACACATTTAAAAGCCCCCCTATATACACGCCTGCATACCCCATCCACTTACGCTAAGGTACCTCCCTAGGGTAGAATTGGTACCTTGAAGGTATCAGTGGCAAGGCTTGGATTCTGTCACACCAGTAGCCTGAGGACCTGTCTCCAAGTAGCCTCATGAATACAGAGACGTTGTTAGAACACAGTGTGCACTTGTAACTTGATCTTTTTATCATCCTATAAACTCTCCAAGACCATTTGTAAAAGCTTTTCAACATTTTAAATGAATCAAAACTTCCTCAAGAAAGCCCCCACATTCTCTCTCTCTCTCTCTCTCTCTCTCTCTCTCTCTCTCTCTCTCTGTCTTACACAGACACACACAGAGACACATAGGAAGACAAAAACCAGCTACAATCAGGTTGTGTGTGTGTGTGTGTGTGTGTGTGTGTGTGTGTGTGTGTGTGTTCATGTCGCCCTTGCTAGCCACCTTGTTTGAGACATGATCTTCTGCTGTTCTCTGCTGCATATGGCAGGGAAGCTGGCCTGTGGGCTTCTGAGAATTCTTTAGTCTCTGTCTCCATCTGGCCATGAAAGCACTGGCCTTACAGATGCACACAGTGGAGTCCAGCTTTATGGAGGTTCTGGGGATCCAGACGCAGGTTTTTATGGTTGTGCGACAAGTTTTCAAATTGTTCTTTATCTACTGAGTCATCTCTCCATCCCCCAATTACATTATTCTTAAATGTTCTTTCAATTCCTATGCTAAAACTTTTTTTTTCTTTCCTACAGAAGTAGTATAGTAGTCACACTAATATTGAATTTGGGTTTTTCTTTCTGTTTCTTCATATACTGTGACCTTCAACCCATGTCAATTATGAATAAGTTCTATTTTTTAGATGTTTGTTGGGCATTCTCCAGGCAGACATACTGTGCCAATCCTTCATGGCCAAACATTTTAGTTTCTTTTTTCTATAATTGTGTGAACAGTGAATGTCCTTGTTTCTATACATCTTTATGTGTGAAGTTTCCTATGCTTACGTCTAGAAAAACACTCATTCCATAGACTGCCCAACAAGGAAGTCAACAGCTATAGTCCAATTGTCCTTCAGGGTAAATGCTCCTCCTGACCATGCACTCTGTGTCCTCAAGTTCCAACCAGCTAGAGCAGAAAATGCTTAGAGGAAAAGAACTGTATCTACAGCAAACATTTGCAGAAATTTTTCTTCTTGTCATTATTTCCTAATGTGGTATAACAAATATGATGTACACGGCTTTACATGTATGTGTTAGGTATCCTAAGCAGTCTAGAGGTGATTTATGGTAAGCAAAGATTGTGTAGGGTGAAGATGATACTATTTTTATAGGTACTCGAGCATCTTCAGTCTTTGGCATCCACTGGGGAGGGTATCAATGCCCCATGAATACCAACTATAAATGAAAGCAAAAAGATTTATTCCTTTTTCACCAGAGTTAGATTTTATACAGGGTTGAGTGAAACAAGGGGGTGGTGGCCCAAGGGCCTGTGCAGAGTGGTTGCAGGGCTAGTTCCAAAAAGTCCTCTGTGGGAGGTTGGATTTTCCTCCTTCATTTCTTGTTACGAGGCAGACACTGTACTTTCCACTCAGCTAAGACTCAAGGAAAGGGTTGAGACACAGGCAAAGCATTCTTGAATTAACAGTCACATTACGTTTGCTCCTTTTAAAACATCAACTCCCAGATTATAAAATCCTAGCTAGCTCCTAGCAAGCTCAGCATCAATTCACTTCCCTGTGTGTGCACTTAGGCACAGGCTCTCGTGTTTCTCAAGCTGGCCTCCAGTGATGACACTGAACTTCTCGTGCCGCCTCAAGGCCCCCAGTTCTGGGCTATAGATGTGTTCCAGGACACCAGGTGTATATGGAACTGGAAACCAAACCTAGGATTGCCACATGCTAGGCAGGCGCTCTACCATCTGAGCTGCAGCCCAAGCCCCGAAGACACCCATTTCAGTAAGGTACCCAGCAGGTCCATGATGCTCACTTGGCAGCTATGAGTTGCAGTTGCATTTTCTGTATAGATGGGAGAACCAGGCTGGCAGTCCGAAGTCCTTTAGCTGGCTTCCCTCTCTATCTCTCAGCAGAATTTGAGTATCCTTTTCAATGTAACCATTTTTATTTTATGTGACTGTGGTTTTGTCTGAATGTATCTATGTGTACCGCACATATGCCTGGTGCACACAGAGGGCAGGAGAGCTGGAGTTACGAACAGTTATGAGCCACCATATAGGTTTTAGGAATGGAACCCAGGTCCTCTATAAGAACAGCCAGTGCTCTTACCCACTGAGCCCTCTCTCCAGCCCCTCCCTTCCAGTTCCTCCCCTGGAAATCCAGTTCACATTCCCAGGGCCATATTTGACATCTTCAGCAGTATTTATACCTATGAGATAGGATCTTACCTGACTTGGTTCAATTTTATTTAAAGTTTGGATTTCTGATTCCCCACACCAATAGGAGAGGAAAACAAGATGCTCTTCATAGCCCACAACACAGACATGGTCTGAAGGTCATCCTAAGCCATTCTTCAGATATTATAGATCATCTATTGTCCATCATGGCGCCACTAACACGGAGCTACTGAGCACTTGGAGTCCAGCCCCTCCCCCCCACAGTGTGCTGTAGGTGTGAAATACACGCTGGATTTTGAGGAGCATGCCAAAAAAAAAAAAAAGTTCAAGCGATTTCATTAGTAATTTTACGTTAAACAATGATGCTTGAGACATAGTGACTAGATACAATGTATTACTAAAATTATTTTATCCATTTCCTTTAGCTTTTAGTATGTTCATGATAAAGATTTAGAATCACCCATGTATCCTGAGGAGCGTCTCCCTGGCCAGCTCTGCTCCCAGCTGTCTTAGCCTCTCTCTCTCTCTCTCTCTCTCTCTCTCTCTCTCTCTCTCTCTCTCTCTCTGTGTGTGTGTGTGTGTGTGTGTGTGTGTGTGTGTGTGTGTGTGTGTATCAGTCTCTCCCTCTTTCCTTCCTTCAACTCCATTCAGTCCATCTGCACAGGCAATTGTTATTTCCTGGACAGATTAGATGCCTGTCCCTTGAGCTTGTCGGTACATCAACCAGGAAAATGCTTTCTGAGGGAAAAACAAAGCTCCAATCTGTGTTCCTGCTAAGGTCAGTTCTGGAAGCCAGTGTTGGGTCCCCAGAGTTGGCATGCTGGCCAGCACAGCAGTGATTGTGACTGACTTTCCTCTTTGTGCCGCTTCCTGGCCACACAAGAACCATGGCTCTCACTGAGGCTTGGAGGGTTACATATGTCTCCTGCCCCCAACACCTAAAGCCCAAGCTTCTGTCTCGAGGACTTTGATAGGTAGGGCTTGTTATCAGTCTTTGCTATGGCCACAGCAGACTTAAGTGTTCACTGGTATGGAGGCAGTGATTGTCCGAACCACAGTCCAGTGGCAGGTTCCTGTAGTGATATATTGTTTATTATTATTATTAAAGCCACTGGAGATCAAAATAGCAAAGTGTCCACACTAGTTAGCTCAGTGGTGGTAGTACACACCTTTATTCCCAGGACTCGGGATTAAGAGGTAGACAGATCGGATCACTGTGAGTTCAAGGCCACACTGACTACATGAAATTGATCTGGTCCTAAAAGAAATTATCTCACACAAAGGTGATCTCAGCACCTGGGATCACACACCTTTAATCCCAGCATTACGGAGGTATATAAGACAGAGCAGGGGCTCAGAGCTGGCATTCAGTCTGAGAGTGAGTCTCTAGCCACACTGAGGAGAGCATAGCAGTCTGAGTGAATCTGAAGAGTAGTGAATTTGGGAGCAGTTAGAGGATCACCTCTTCAGTATGAGCAGAGCTAGAAGAAAGAGGTTGTGGCTGGCTGCTTTGCTTTTCTGATCTTCAGCTTGGAGTTTGAACCCCAATATCAGTCTCTGGGTCTTTTGTTTTTCGTGTTGCAGACTCCAGCTGGGGCAGCAGCAGTGTTCAGTGGCGATGGTGATCCTGGCAGTGTCCAAAGCAGGCTTTCCCAGAGGCTGGATCTTAAGCATCTCCCTTCCCTCTGAAACCGGTTCTATGGTCTCCTCGTTGATGTGATGAACTTGTCAGTCTCCCTTCATCAGTTTCCTTTCTGCTAGCTGAACCAGAGTGAAGGACCGCACTGAATGATCACCTGTAACGATCAGGTGATGGAGCTGAAATACAAGCCTGTACGGGACCGTCCCCACCCAGCGGCTGCAGGTGAGAGTAGCTCTCCAAGAAGAGGCCGTCAGTAAGTAGATCCTTAGAAACAGGGACTGTCAAAATTGAAAGCAGGGACTCACACATGTGCAGATCAGAATCCATGGTAGCTCTGCTCCCAATAGGTCAGAATTAGGACAACCCAAGTGTCCATCCATGCAAGAGTGGGTAAACAATGCTGTGTGTGATTATAAAGGAATGCCCTTCAGCCTTAAAACTGAAGAGAACTTTGCTACATGCTACAACAGAGAAGAGCCCTATGGACCTTGAATGAGACAAGGAAGCACACTAACAGACAAACATTGTGTCTTTCTATTTGTCTGAGAAAGCCTCAGTAGACATCTTTAGAGACAGGGGGGAGAGCAATGCTTGCCCGGAGCTGCAGGTGAGGGAGCCAGGCGCTGTTTCCTGACCATAGCTTCAGTGCTGAGACGAGATGAATATTAAGGTAGACGACGGTGACAGGTACTGAGACACACATTTTCTCAGTGACACCAAGCTGTCCATTCAGATAATAATTGACAATAGTTAAGTTTCTGCAAATTTATAATAAAGCAGTTTGAAGAAGAATTGAAGCAGCAGCAGGCATCATCTCTGCGTTCCAAATGAGCCTAAAATGTTGTCCTTTGAGGCAGTGATTGCGAAAGTCATTGACCACCCAGTGCAACAGGAGTCGGCCATGACCAGTCACTGAACATGCACAAAACATAGGAGTCAGCCATGGACAGTCATAGAACACATCTGTCACATAGGAGTCACTGAACACATTTGTAACAGTGACTCATTATTTTAAAAAGGGGGATTTTAGAAAAATTTTATTCTAGGGAGGGGTTTTATCATCTTAAAATTTTCCCTTTTGTAAACTATATCAAAGCATTTGATCACAGTGTTATTTCATATTTAAATTGTATACACACCAAGTATGGTTTTTGAAAAAATAAAAATGGACTGTAAAAATAATTAAAATTTAAGTGTAATCACTACATAAGGATTATTTAAAAATTTTTAGCACATAGGAAAAAGGTACATCAAGAAATTTGCCCCTATTTAAGAACTCTAAAAATATATATAACATTACTAGTAGTTTGGCTGCTGAATTTCTATAAATTGATATTAATATTAATCAACCATACTAAAGAAAACATTTAAAAGAAAAAACTATTTCCTGTAGTTTTCTATACAAGATCTTATTTTGTAAACTCTTTGTCATCTTATATTTTAAGAATAGCAACCCAAAATCTCAGAAACATAGATTAATAAAGCAAAGCAATTTTTAAAAGAGGACAAGTTTCACATTATGGATATTTTATCAAAATAAAAATAATTTATACAAATAAGATGCATGTCTAGTTTATACTCCCAAAGAGGTTCTACCTGGGGTAGAGTCTGGGCTTAAATATAATTTTTTAAACCCCACAAGAGAGGATGACTGTGAAAGCATGGAATGAGTTGAATTCATAAATGTTCAATTTCAAAGGCGTATATCTACAATTTCCAGGCAGAGGAGGCCTGCAGGGTGACGGCAGGTGCAGCTGTGTGCCATTGGCTTTAATAAACTCACTGTCTACATGTGATCATCGGGAAACTACCTGAAAATTCAGATATCAAGTTTCTCTGGCAAAATCAGAAGATATGTCATATTAGCCAGGGTTCTGAATGGCAGGGCAAATTGCTGCTGAGTGGAGATGTCCTTCAGGCCGTGGTCTCATTCTTCCCAGCTCAATTCTCCCCTACCCCTTGCCCACTTTAATAATATTTGAGGCCTTTGGGCTCCCAGTTCACACTCTACATGGGCAGGAAGACCTGGGCTGGGAACACCAGGCCTCTTAAGCCATGCTTGTCTTATGCTTATAGAAGCAGGCCAGGACTGATGGCCACATAGAAGGATGGGAACAGTTGTGTGGGCCGAATAGTCTCTGTCCTCATTCGCCTTCTGGGGACAACACTTCTATTGCTAAACTATAAACTCAGGCTGTGCCTTCAATATGTAAGCTTCGCTTTAATCCCTACCTCTCAAAACCGAAATGAATCCACTAAGCCAGGCTCGGATCTGAATTCACAGAAATCTAGAATTCACAGGCTTCCCACATACAGAACAAGAAGCCATTCTAGAAAGTTGCTTTCAAGATGAGATATAAGAATTATGAGACTTGTTGGGCTGCTTGTTTGTTTTTGTTTTACAAGGCAAACTTAGAGGGACTTCAACACCGCTATTATGGGTGAGAAGGTCCCCTCTCATTTTGGGGTGATCAAGGAACGCCCTGGGGTACCCCAGGTAGAGCAGCGAGCCTCTGGGCCCCAGCGCAGGTGCTATTTGATGGCATCAATCCCTCTCACATTAAAGCATTTCTAGTTATTTTAGCTGTAGTTAAAAGGCAGGGAAAATGAGGGCACAGAGGGGACAGCAGAGACATTAGTCCTGATTCTCTAGTTTCTCAGTTGCCTCTCTCTTAGCTCGAGCTCAGCGCTGCCCTCCTGTCTCACCCAGAGACTCACAGGACCGTTTCAGAGACGGACCCTGAAAGAGCTCAGGTTGTGGACTGTAGACCAGTGCTGTGACACTTGCTTTCCACGGCCCCTATCTTCTCTCTGGGCCTCCTAAGGACAGCAGCACTCACAGTGGCCTATGGGATATTCCAGAAGCACCTGCTCATGCTTGCTGTAAAGTCAATCCCCTCTCTTTTGCGGGGTACACAACGCATCTGCAGAGCCTTTTCAAGTCTGAGGCCATCTCCTATCACTTCCAGATGGGAAAGTCCCTCAGGACCAGCCGAGGCTCCCAGAGGGCCCAGGGGCACGGCTTCTTTAGGCTGTAGGTATATTTATATCATGGTAGCTGACTGGATTATGCAATGTCATTTCAACAACATAAACAGGCTCAGGATAGCACCAGGTCGTCTTTTCAAAATAAACCTGTGGCCCAGGAGTCTCATCCCTGAGGGGATTTTTTTCCAACTGGGCAGGACTAGAAGGCTAAAGCTTCTAGTAGGTAGGCTGGTCTGCTTTCTCCATCTTTCCCTGAAAGTTTGAATTCCCTCAAGAGTGAGCACACCATTGTGAGGGCTGCTCTCTGGTCAGATCTTTTGAACAACACTTATCTGTTGGATAAGACAAAACTCTGAAGACAGAATGCTCAAAACAGTCGCGCCTACTCCACAAGCCTGTCACTCAAGGGTTCCCTATTCTGCTCTGTACTCAGGGGCCTGCCACCCGCAAGTCCTACCTTCTTGACTGCTAGTGCTCCCAGTTCCTTCCCTCAGCCAGTCAGCCTAACCCCCCCTACCTCATGTTTCTACTGCCTTGTAACACACCCTTCAAGATTCGACTCAAATGCCGATTCCCTCCTCACTTCTCAGTGGGCCATGGGGACAGAGTGACCTCCCGTCCTTTTCATTCCTCTAAGATGGGGGTCACTCCCAACTCTGACTTCTCTAGTGGAGCTGGGAAAGAGAGGAGGCAGTGAGGAAGATGAGGAGAAGGGAGGCTGCAAGAGTTTGCTAGTAAAACATCGTCTTAATCTGGTACCTTCCGTCACGTTCCTGTCTTCTTTTCTTTCTTTTTCCTTCCTTCCTTCCTTCCTTCCACCCTTCCTGCCTCCTCCCTTCCTTCCTCCCTCCCTGTCTTCCTTCCTTCCTTCTGCCCTTCCTGCCTTCCTTCCTCTATTGCTGTTTAAGCCAGGTCTCTCGTAGCGCAGGCTGGCCTGGAACTCTCTAAATAGTGGAGGAATACCTTACTCATGGTATTTCTTGCCTTCCCCTCCCAACTGCTGGATTACAGGCATGTGACACCACACCGAGTCCATTCAGCTCTGGAAATCAAACCCCGAGCCTCATGCACGCTGTACAAACACTCTGACAGCCAAGTCACACCTGCAGCCTCTCCATTGCATTTCCAAATAGAAAAGATCACCACAGGAATTTGTGTAACAGAATTTCAGAGTTGAGAACACAGTGCCATTATCTTCTCTGGTTACCGATTCAAACTCCAGAACAGAAAAATAACGTGAGATGTCACTTAGGAATGTCACTCAGGGCTACAAAATGTGAAGGCCTTATGCTCTGAGTTTCCAATCAAGAAGCACAACCTCCCAGGGCCACATGGTCTCCTAGGGAAGTTCTGGACTTTGAGCTTCGTGAACTTACTGTTCATCTGTCTGTTTTCCTGATACTTGCTCCCATTTATTCCTGTTAAGACCTTCAGTGTTAGGTGCCTCCCACCCAGGAATTAAATGGATGAATCACTGTGTTCTTGACTTAGCAAAGCCACCAGGGAGTGTTCACAGTATTCAACCCGATTCTAACAGTCCCAGTTCCTCCGAGTTGGGTTGCATAGAACTGGTGGCTTTGACTTTGACTGACACAGTATTAGAACATGTCTGAGTCTGCGTGCTTGGCTTCAGGGCCTGTAGACACCAACACCGGAGGGGTTTGCATACAACCTATGGACAGCCCCTTGTGCCCTTTCAGTCATCTCTCCACGCCTTATGATGACAAATGTGAGTGAGGTGCGAATTCTGCACTGCCTTGCAAATAACAATAAGAAAGATTCAGGATAGACGTAATTTTTACCAAATATTTTAAATCCAGAGTTGGTTGAGTCCACAAGTATAGAACACACAGCCCTAGAAACTGCCAAGCCAGGAGGTTGGCTATATTTTCCAGCATGATTTTTTAAACTATTTTTTTTAATCTCATAAAATGAACCACCGGGCATTGGTGGTTCACGCCTTTAATCCCAGCACTCGGGAGGCAGAGGCAGGCAGATCTCTGTGAGTTCGAAGCCAGCCTGGTCTACAGAGTGAGTGCCAAGACAGGCTCCATAGCAATACAGAGAAACCCTGTCTTGAAAAACCAAAGGAAAAAAAATGTATAATCTCAAACTAAAATCATCAGCTCCCATTTAATGAAACAGCAGAGCCATCACTATACAGAAATGATTACAGAAACTCAATTATATCACAAATCCATGAAGGTGTAGTTAAGCTCAGCATTCTTCCAGAGCTCAAGACCAAACAACACAGTAGTATTATTTGCCATGGAAAATTCTAGCTCTCCGTGAGCGAGTGAGCAGTTTGAGTTCACTGAGGGTAGCTTTGTCTTGTGTCTGAATGCCAACAAAATGAGCTCAGAAATTTCCAGAAGCGTCTGTAGAAATTCTTTTGAACCTGTGTGACACCTCGAAACTGCACCTGGAGGAGACCCAACCAAAGCCCAACTCTGTTGTTTTTGTTGTTGCTGATTCTTGCCTTTATTCTGGTCACCTTTCCGCCAGGTTCTGAGGGGCTCTTTGGAGCCCGTGTTTGCATCACACAGTCTCACAAATGCACAACTGTCTCCCATGGAAGACAGCCCCTGGGTAGATAAACAGCTGGCCACACAGAAACTGCTAGTCAATTTTACAAAACCATGATATTTGGTACCTTCTGAAAATCAAGTTTCTAAAGAAGTTCCTCCATAAATGCAGTGATCTTTGGGTTAGCTGATGACTTCTTAAAAAAAAAAAAAAAAAAAAAAAAAAAAAAACACCTTGGAAAACAGCCTTCGGGAATGGAACAAGCAAGGAGACCTCAGTCAAAGTCATGAGTTCTGTGCCCCAAAATATTATCCCTGAGACAATAATAAAACATATTAGTTACTCTCTTTATAACAGGAAAACCATGAATATAAATTAGGAAAAATGAGAAGGGTGGAAACTTATATTAGTAATGAGAAAAAACTTGCAACATATTAACATACATTGGTTACATTGTATATGCCTGTGCGTTTGAGCATGGATGTCCCTAGCACTGCACCACAGCGCCATCGTGAAGGTCAAAAGACAGCTTTCAGGAGTCAATTCTTGACACACACCATCCATACACTCAGGGTGTCTCTTGCTTCTGCTTCTCTTGAAATACAGTAAATATTCCAGACAGAGATGAGGCTAATGTCATAAGATAGAACCTGTTTAGTTCTTGGGGAAATTTTATAAGAATATTACAAGTTCCAGAAAAACGAGCAGGGCATAGCTAAAATAGCCAGTGACAGAGCAGTGGGTTCCAACCGTGCCTGCCAGTCCTAAATGGTCCCATCTGCATGGCTGATAACAGTTCTGCTCACTCATTTGTTTCCAGTGTGTAGCTTCCAGAACCTCTACAGTGGGGATACATTCATATACTTAAAAAGGGAGAGAAAGAAAGCTAGAAACACTGGTGCTCAGATTCGTTTTGCCCTCAGAGTCTCCCTTGCAAAGACTGGACCTGGGCCTCCGGTTGATGCTCTTAGAATGAGACAGCGAGGCTCAGCTGTCTCCAGCAAGTGACTTCTAGGATGGGGATGACAGCTTCATGATTAGACGCCTAGAATCTAACTTATTTGACAGCCATACTTACCACCCTCAATTTCTCTTAAAAAAAAAAAAAGGATTGTTTAATGACGTAGGACAGTACGTGTTTCTATGATGATGAAAGACCCTGATTACAGTATGTACCTTCAGGGACTCTTAATGCTGTATTTCTTAGTTGTGACAAATATCTGATAGTGACCTAAGATGTTTAAAAAAAAAAAAAAAAAGAGCATTATTCAGGCTGGAGAGATGGCTCAGCTGGGGAAGCTCTTGCCACCAAGCCTGACAATCTGAACTTCATCTCCGGAGTCCACATAGTGGGAAGAAGACTCTCATAAGATGTCCCTGACCACAGACTGGGATTTTATATAAAAGCTCATGTGTGCGTGCGCGCGCTTTTATACACACACACACACACACACACACACACACACACACACCATGGCACACTCCCCCTGCTAAGTAAGTGAATAAATGGATGCAATTTTTTAAAATTAAAGAACAAAGGCCATATTGTGTGAAAGGCACATGCAAGTTTCTGCCCTGCCTGTGCAGCTTTCTCGTAAATCTGAAATTATTCTAAAGAGGAAAAAATACATTCTTCAAATATTGCTTTACAGTAAGACAGATATTAATCTTTTAAGGCACCTTTCTCAACACCTTGTTATCCAAGACTAATATAATAAAATGCACTGGAAATGCTGAAAATTGTGTGTATGCTTTAATATAAAACCCCAGTCTATGTGTTGGTTAAATGGGAAAAGAGTAACTAGAAAATACACCAAACTGACAGCAGCTACGTCAGAGATCCTAGATGCTTTGGGTTTTTTTTTCTCTATATCTCTTCTGAATTTTTAAGATTTTTCTATGGTAATCATAAGACAGACTTCACCTTAGCATACCCTGCATAGAAAGGAGGTCAAATAAGATTGCTTCTAAACCCTATAAGGAAATTAAAACTCGCCACATGAATTTCCCAGGAGCCCCAATAGCAGGCGGGAGGCTGCCACTGCACAAAGCCAGGCTGAGCAGCATGAGGTGGCTCTGAACTTAGCCCAGCCTCTGTGGCGATTCCAGGTTCTATATGTGGTTAATGTGAGTTAGATAGAAACAGCTAATTATGCTTCGGGAACCAAGAGTCAAATTGATAATGATAGTATTCTTAATTTAGCATGATGGGAAGCTTGGTGAGCAGGGCCCATCTAATGAGAGGGTAACAGAAAGCAACGCCTGTGTCTTTGTAAAGCTAAACATTAAAATTAGCCGTATCTGTTACAAGGGGTGCAAGGTGCGGAGTTGGAAGATACTCACTCGGGGGCCGTTCCCCTCGGAGTCTTGCTAGGCCTGAGCAATTCACGCTACAGAGAACAGGTGGAGGAGGCTGGAAGAGTCGTCATCTGAAACATTTTTTTAGAGACAGAAATCAAAAAGGAGAGAATAATTTCAAATCTTAAAGCAACAACACAGCAAAAATCATCTCTGAGAGTTAAAACCCTTCCCCAAGAGAAATGACAACGCAGATGACTAACACAGCATGGAAACAACTTCGTGGGAAGAACACCGTTGGCCCTGCTTCCATAATGACCGCAGAGCAAGCAAAGCAGCCTCCCTAAGACCCCAGACTTTGCCTAGAAACAAAATATTTAGTCTGTTGTTGTTTTTATGGAAGGGTTTTCAGTGGAAAAGCAGTTCCACTTGTCAATCAGCTAAGTTCCAGGGGCTAATAGATTCCGGTGTTTGGGGCGGGGTGGGGGTGTCAACACAGAATTTAATTTAACATCTCACAATACGCCCACATGCCCAGAAAATGTGGGCAGCTTGATAGGGTGTACTGAGGCAAAGAAGCAAGACCCAAACAGCGCATTAATGTATAGGAAAGAATAGTTGCAATCAGCTCTTGTGAATTGGACAGAGGGCTTGGGGATGAAGCAATTATCAGCCATCGGGGATTAATAGTAAAGTGTGAATGCCAAGCTGTATATGTTAGGGGCAGAATATGTTGCCTATAGAAAACAACAAAGGACGTTTCTTACTATTAAGTGAGATTAAACGTAATGGCCTGATTTAATCACAAAGACAGAATTAAATTCAGATGGCAACTTCAAAGTGGACACATGAGCACAGGCCACCGCTTGCATTTACATATAGCTGGCATAGCTTGGCCTGCCGCACAATGGGATAAAGTTTCTTTGGCCACTTAAACAATTTTCCATTCTTCACTCTTTTTTTCCCTTGAACACTCACTGTATTTATCCCCCGATTGCATTCAGCTAATAAGAAGGAGCTGAGAGTTATTTTAATTCACGGATGCCATAATTTTTAATTCTTTCAAAGTATGAAAAAGCCTGAAAAGGTCAATAAGAACAGCGTACTTTATAATCAGATTGGAACCCAAAGGACCAAAGAGTAGAGGAAGGGGGAGGGAGGGGGAGAGAGAGAGAGAGAGGGGGGGGAGGGGGAGGGAAAGAGAGGGAGACAGAGAGAGAGAGAGAGAGAGAGATAAAGGGAGAGAGAGAGGGAGAGAGGGAGAGAGAGACAGAGAGAGGGAGAGAGAGGGAGAGAGAGGGAAAGGGGGCAGGAGGAGGAAGAAAAAAGAAAGAGGAGGGAGGGAGGGGCTGATGAGTTGGCTCAATGGTTAGCGTGTATCCCACACAAGCATGAGGACCCGAGTTCAGATCCCCAGCACTCCGGGAGACGCCAAGCATGGGTGCACACTCCTGCAGCCCCATCACCGGGGTGGGTGGTGGCGGAGATGGCCTGATGGGGAGGAATGCTGGCCCAGCCAGTCTAGCTGAACCGACAAACTCAACGTTCAGAGAGGGGCCAGGTGTCACAAAACTAAGATGAAGAGCAACCTCAGGCCTCCACAACTGTACTCACGGGTGAACCCGTGTATAGACACGTATACCCCATGTGCTCACACACACACACACACACACACACACAATTTTTTTCTATTAAAATGGAAGGAAGTAGATTCCTTAGAGTGTCCACTGTCTTTAAAATCTACTTTCAAACAAAGATCTGAGATCTGAGGTCTTTGTTGGCTTATGTTGTCTGTGTCTCTCTCCTCAAGTCATAGGTGGGACATGGCTGCCCCATTGAGAGCTGAACACATGGAAATCTGTTAGCTTCATTATGGACCCTAGCAAATATCACACATTTTCACTGTATGCATATGATGTTATGATGACACTCTGCTTACATGGTAACATTTGTATATTATCATCGAAATGATTACTAAGCCCCCTCAAGCCATCTGTTCTTCAGGGAATTATTCTGAATAGGGACAGACTTCGTGATTTGTTTATCAGAACACTAAAAACAAAGTTGTCTTTAACTTTAAAACCAAATGAGAATTACCCAGCATGCTTGCCTTTGTCAAGCTTTGCTGAGAAGGCATGGTGAAACACTAGCAGCCAGGAATAAGGACATCACTCTGAAATAACCTGAAGCAACTGCAAATACTGTCCCGGAGCTTCAGGTAGTCAGACTGAGAGGCTGTGGGAGAGAGATGCCCACAGCAGTCCTAGAGAACAGTGTGAACCACCATCTGAAGGAGAAGGTTAGTCTACGTCTATGAGTATGTGGAACCTAGAAAAAGGAGGAAGGAAGGAGCGGAGAGTGTTTTAAAATGTCCTGGCTTTTAGCTATGGATAGTGAGGATTTGTTAGTTTTATTCTGTGTGTGTGTGTGTGTGTGTGTGTGTGTGTGTGTGTGTACATGGGGGGGTGCGTATGTGTGTGTACATGGGTGTGTATATGGGGGTGTGTACATCTGTGTGTGCATGGCGGTGTATACATGTGTGTATACATGGGGTATACATGTGTGTTCATGTGTGTATACATGAGGTGCATATACATGTGTGTATACGTGGGGTATATGTACGTGTGTGTACATGGGGACTGTACATGTGTACATGTACATGTGTGTGTGTGCGTGCGTACGTGTGTGTGTGTGTGTGTGTGTGTGTGTGTGTGTGTGTACATGTGTGTATCCATGGTGCATACATGGAATCCTCCACCTTGGTTCTTTGAGACAAGATCTCTCACTGGGACCTGGTGCTTGCCATTAGGCCTGGTTGCCTGGTCAACCAGACCCCGGAACGCACCTACCTCCCTTCCAGTGCTGGGACACAAGCACCTGTCACCATACCCAGGTTTGCACACAGATGCTGAAGATCCAACTCAGGCCCTTCCTCATGCTTGTGTGACAAGCACTTCACTGAGTGAACATGTCTCCAGCCCCATGTTTTACACACACACACACACACACACACACACAC